>NW_028240852.1:0-67322 GCF_964263255.1 Lissotriton vulgaris | reverse complement strand
TTTTATATATTCATATATATATATATATATATATATATATATATATATATCACTGAAAAAACCATAGGTTTCACACCAGTTATAGTTAGCTGGAAATTTTACTGATATAAAACCATTGAAATTCCCACGTTATAGTTAGTCGGACTCACTATAACTTGCGCGTGCAATGCACTGCTGATGACATCACATATTACATCACTCATGACATGGTCAGTGACATCACTCATGACATCACTGATGACATCTCAAATGACATCACTGATGACATCGTCCAGTGAATGTGTATTTTTCTGAAAAATAAATATATTTTATATATGTATATGTTAAGGTCGATGGAAGAATAAATGTTTAAATAAGTGTCTAAATGGATGTTTTAAAAAAAAAAATTGATTGGTTAACTGGCTTATTAAGTGTATCTTAGTGAATACATATATTAGCGAGTAATGTTTAAATATTTAAATATATGTATCAGTGTTTCACTTTGTGTATAAGTGGCTGCATGGGTTGGTGAGTAGCTACATGTGTGTGTATATGGGTTATTAGATGTTTTTTTAGTATCAGTATGAGTGTCTGTATGGTTTGGTGGGGCTGTTACTTAGCACATAGATGCATCAATGACTGACTCACTGTTTGTATGTGTTTTGAAGACAGCATTTGTGTAGGATTGTATGGGTGGATGAGTGTGTATATGTGTGTGTTAGAGAGTGAATGCCTCTCTCACTAGTGTCTTTATGAGTAACTACATATGTTTTAATCTTGTATATATGAGAATTGATGTATATAAGTGAGTATATATGAGAGTGAGAGATTGAAAGAATTCTTGTTTTAATATGTATGTGTTTCTATAAGTGATTTTTTAACAGAGTAAGTATGTGTAAGTTTCTTTAGAAGTAAGGTGGTAGAGTGTGTATAGCTGTATATGCAAAAAAATGGATGTTCAATAGTTTATTTGCATGGGTGAGTATGTGTGTGAGCAACTTTTGGAAGACTGTCGGTGTGTTAACGGATGTATAGGTGTCTCACTACATATGATGAGTGAGTATATGTATGAGTGACTATATAGAACTGTTGATGAATGAGTGGATGTGTATATAAATGGTGGAATTACTGAATTGGTTGTTGCAACTGGTATAGATATCTTCACTTTTTTGAAAATGTTAGTTTCTATTTTTGAATATGTGTTTCAAGGGTTACTTTACAGTGAAAGGAGGTCAGTCACTCTGTCACAAGGACGGTATCATCAGTGATGTCATGAGTGATGTCACTGACCATGTCATGAGTGATGTAATATGTGATGTCATCAGCAGTGCATTGCACGCGCAAGTTATAGTGAGTCCGACTAACTATAACGTGGGAATTTCAATGGTTTTATATCAGTAAAATTTCCAGCTAACTATAACTGGTGTGAAACCTATGGTTTTTTCAGTGAATTTAATAGGTTTTTTAAATGCTAATTCCTAACTATAACTGGTGTGAAACCTATGTTTTTTTCAGTGAATTTCATAGGTTTTTTAAATGCTAATTCCTAACTATAACTGGTGTGAAACCTATGGTTTTTTCAGTGAATTTCATAGGTTTTTTTAATACTAATTTTTAACTTTTTGTAGGGCTTCATACCTATGTACGTTTTATTGAATTTCTAAGCTTATTTTTGCGCAAATGTCTTTAGCTGAGAAAGGTATGTTTTTCTAAAAATGAACCCTATAATGTATATTAAGATACTATTTTTATTTTAAAATAGTTTTTTCCTTTTTTTTTTATATTTGACTCTGGAGCGCTCCCGGTGCGCATACCGATAAACGCCCGGGTGCGCGCACCGTCAGCGCACCAACAAAAAAAAGAAAAAAAAAATAATGAAGGAGTGACCATAAGGAATGGGGACAGAGAGAGTGGTGTTAAGAGAAAGAGAGCTAAAGGGAGGAACACAGAGGGACTGTGTAATAGATAGTAAGACAGATAAAAAGTGTAAGAGGAAATAACTGAGAAAAAAAATGAATAAGGGAGCAAAAGAAAAGAAGAAATAGGAAGAAGACTAAAGCAGAGGTTCTGGGAGAATGTAAATGGATGATGAAAGTAAAAGGAAGGACAGTTAAGCATGTGAATGACAGGTAGTGACGGAATGAGAGAAAAGGAATAGTAGTGATGGAGGGAAAGTAAATAGCAGTGAATATAAGCAAAGAGGGGTGAAACAGGGTACATGTAAGTGAATAAGGGTAAGACATGGGGAATAATAGAGTGAAAGAAGAAAGAGAGTAAAAGAAGGAGTGTCACAAAGGAACTAAGTGAACCAGTAAAAAAGGTAAGTGAAGGAGTGTGCATAGACAGAGGTACTGAAAGAAGTTGAATGTGGTAGGAAGTAAACATGGAAGAAAAGAATAAGTGAGAAAAGCAAAGTAAGGAAACAGGGGTGAGGTAGGGTGAGAGAAAAATAGTGAAAATAAAACCAAAGGTGATGACAAAAAAGATTTTGTAAACACACTTACCATATAATCAATGCAAACTTGTATCTGTGAAAGATAAAAGAAAAAACACGTTATAATTACTTAAAAATATATAATAAAATAGAAGCAACAGTTCATGAGGTTTAAAAATCTACAAAAGTTTACTAAGAAATGATGCAATAGTGAAGGATACAAAAACAGAAAGAAAGTAATGTAGAAAGAGAAAAAAAAAGGAAAAAGAAATAGAAAGAAAACAAATTCCTAAAGATAAATAAGATACTAAAAGAATGTAAGATATCAAATCAAAATCAGTAAAGATAAGAAAATAAAAGAAAAATTAGTGAAAAGGAGAGAAGTCTGATTGAGAAACTATAAATAAAAAAGAGGAATAGAAGATGATTGAGAGTGAGTGAAGTAAAGTCACAGAGTGAAGGGATGAAAGGAATGAAGTTAGTATAGAACGATGGATAAAACAGGAGTGAGAGAGTAAGTACACAGAAAGACAAAAGGAAGAACTAAGTGAACTACAGTACAATGGGTGCGAAAGAAAAAAAATGGAGAAAAAGAAAGAGAGGGTTAGGAAACTAAAGCAGTGGTACTGTGAGAATATGAAAAAGATAAAAAAGTGGTGGAAGGAACAGAGGAAATGCAGACAGTTCCTATTAGATTGAGAAGTTGTGAATGAAGTGCACTAAAGAAACAGCGATGAAAAAAGAGTGTAAATTAGTAAAGAGAGGTAAATAAGGGTGAAAAAGAAAATGAGTGTAAGACAATGTGAACACAATATAAATTGCACAATGCAAACTACACAATAACTTCTACAATATGTTACATTATTTATTTTTGCTGTTCTCAGAATATATTGAATTTCACTTAAATTAGTGAGATCAAAGTCTTCATCATATAACAGCGGGAAAAAAAAACACAATCTAAAAGATTGTGTTTAAAAAAAACCATTCAAACATACATCTCATATATGTACACTAATCTTTGATTCACTTACTTTTCCGTGAGACCAAATTGCAGATAGTGAAGGTCCTTTTGGTGGAAAAAAAGTCTGCTGTGCTCTATAACTTCCATTTCATCGGCTTCCTATGAAAAAAGATCTAACAACATCATATCTTACACTTTCCTCACGGCCAATTTGTGTCAGATATATCAGTATTTTTTACTTTGAGATCCACTTAAAGTATCTACATGAGATTGCAGATAGTGAAGGTCCTTTTGGTGGAAAAAAAGTCTGCTGTGCTCTATAACTTCGATTTCATCGACTTCCTATGAAAAAAGATCTAACAACATCATATCTTACACTTTCCTCACGGCCAATTTGTGTCAGATATATCAGTATTTTTTACTTTGAGATCCACTTAAAGTATCTACATGAGATTAATAATTTAAAATATTAGATTAACTAACTAACTAACTAACTTTTATTATCTATTCCCGTCTTCAAAGGCCAATTCCCTTTACTAAAACTTTGGTTTTAAAAACACTAGATAAGAATTTGTAGAGTCATAAGGCAAACGTTGTTTATAAGTTAAATGAGAATCATTGCAGTAACTCCATCCATTTTCAGATTTTAAGTAGCATGTATAATGTCCTGAGGTTGTCGAAGATCCATCATGATAAATAATAGCTTCAGTTGTAAAGGTTCTTCCTGAAATTGATAACTGAGAAGCTACAAAATTTTTAATAGAAGTTGTCAATTTAGTTCCATCAGGTCTACATCGTTGGAAAACTAAAATGATATACTGACCATAACTTTGTATAAATAATGTGGATACCATTGGATAGTTACATTGGGTACACACCATATTATGATCTGCTGCTTTAACTAGATTTTTAAATGACACTGATTTACAGTCTGGTAAAGTCAAATATATAAATCTTTCAGTGTCTATTCTAGTGGTACTTGATGAACTACAATTGTGGCAGTCATGCTGCCATTGATAAGAAAGACTGAAAAGATTATCTACATCTACACCTTCATCTTCCAAAACACCAAACATATACATTAAAAATTCCTGACAATCCTGCTGAATGTTCTGTGAAAATTTATCTTGACCAGAACACATATCTAAAATATTTCGAATTTCTGTTACACTTTCTATTTCTGCTGTACCACTGCTACATTTCTCAAACACAGAATTCAATAAACCACACAATCTTTGATCCCGATTTTCAACAATCTGTTCTTGTAAACTTTTAAGAAAAAAAACAACATTAATCACTACATTAGCATAGCAGTTGACACCAGAACTATTTTCAAACTGAAATCCAACAACATTTTCTCCACAATTCTTTTTCTTCCTGTTTTCAATTACAGTTTTCTCTACTTTTTGTCTTTTTGCAACTACCTCACTACAATTATCCTCATTTCTTCTTTTTCGGCCTACCACACATTTTTCAAACAGAGGATATTGAGGCAAATGTGGAGCATACTCTCTTCTTAACCTATTGTATTCTTTAACACAATCTAGATCTGCAGAAATCTTTGTCTCATCACACGCAATCAAGTACAATCCTGATAAAGTTCTGACTCGAGATAATGCCACATATGCCATACCCTCTTTAAACACAGATCTTCCAATGTTCACCAAAGCACTATCTACACTTAAACCTTGAGATTTATGAATTGTCACCGCATACGCCAAACAAACAGGAAACTGTTTTTGGCGAACATATAAGTCTTTTACAAGTAAAAATCTAGCAGAACAACGACTTATTTGTTGTACTTGTTCAATGCCATCAAATTTTATTTTTAAAAATTCAATTCCATCTCTATTTCTGTAATTCACAAAATCAACAACATAACCCATTGCTCCATTTACCAGACCGCTTTCAACATTTAAATTCCTTCTCAAAATGATACGACAATTTAAACACACATTCAGAGTCTTTTCAAAACCAGCTGTTTTTGAAATACTTTTCTCCAATGAATCCAATTTAGTTTTCAAATTTTCTGACAAAACAATTGTTGCACCCATATGCTCTATTTTATCTATTGCTTCCAGTTTCACAATCTCTTCATTTTCTAAGTCTAACATTTTTTGGTTGAAGATGGAACATTCTTGCAGAGTTGGCATCAAACATATCCCAGATTTCTTCTCAGTCATTTTTTTAAAAATATTCTCTGGAAGAATGTTTTCATTTGGATACAAATTTGAAATTAATCGACTATGCAAAGCTTTTTTCCCTTTCTCAGTCACTTTTCCAATTCTTACATCTTGTAGAATATTTTTATAATCTTCATCCTTGGCCTGTCGCATATTTTGAAGCAGTTCAGCATATTTAAAATTTAGCCATATATTAACATTTCCAATGCTTCCAAGGGACTTCCTGGTATCTTCATGCGTGAGCATTTTAAACACTGGTTGTCCTTTTACTGGAGTCAACTGCAATAGATCTCCAAAAACAATAATGTGTTTTCCTCCAAATAACACATCATAGTCTGTTTTAAGAATTTCTTGCATTCTCAAATGCACAAAAGCAAGCATTAGATTTGAGACCATGCTTACTTCATCTATGATAAGAAGTTTCATTTTCTTCAAGACTCTTGAAACTTCAGAACACGCCTCTCCAGATAGCTTGTTGTAATGCAATTTATTATCATGTTCAACTGGCAGCATCAATAAACGATGTAGAGTAATCCCTTTAATGTTATGTGCTGCCAGACCAGTTGGAGCAGTTACAACACAAGACAGTGGTGAATCAGTCCTTTTCTGCAGATAACTTGCAACGGCTTTAATTAGAAAACTTTTCCTGTCCCCGCTTCTCCACTTACGTACAATCGGACAGGGTCAAATAATATACATGAGCACTCTTTTTTCTCATGTCTGAATCCATGTTCAATCTGCTCTGTGACTTCATCATATATCTTTTTCTGCTCAATGTTTAGTTGCTTTACCAAATCTTCTAAGTTAACTCCATCCTCTTGAGCTTGTTCCATAGCTCTTTCCACCTCATCCATGGCAGTGGCAGCTTCATTTTGGATAATTGGTCCTCCTAGTGGATCCTGGCTCAATGAAGTAGAACTCTGACTATCTTGAGAACTGTTTCTAGCTATCTCTTCAGCAATTGTAGTTTCTTGCTCCATTTCTTCATTCAACATTTGCAGATAATTTAGAAAAATAGGACATTCTATGGTATCCTTAGTTGCATTAAAAGAGTCTTCATAACAGAGAAAATCTCCAAGTAGTTCCTCTTCTGTACGCCATGGCTTAAAGAGTTGCAAAAGAGCTAAATAGTAAAATTCTCTTTTGTCTGGAACTTCACAACTCAATTTTCGATGATTAATCAAATGGCCTTTTTTCTGCTTCACTAGACATCCTTCATAGCCAATGAGTGCATATTTTCCATTATTGATATCTTCTGTGATGTTCCTCTTATAACTGTAGTTTTGAAGAACTTCATACAAACATGTGTTCTCAAGGTGAGTACTTCTATTTGGATAGTATGTATCCAACATATTTGTCTTCAAAATATCTGTACTGTTCGGTTCTTTTTCTGCCAAATATTCAATTTCTTGTACAGATTTCAAAACTCGGTTTCGTGTTGCAGCAAGACCAAGACTCACCCAAATGATTGTTCTTGATTTGGCATAGAGACTTGCTGATGATAACCGATCAGAACATTCATATGCTCCAATTTCTCGATGCGACAACATCTTCAGACTGAAACTGTATAATTTCTTGCTTAGACTCTTTTCATGTGAAATGTCCTCCCACATTTCCTTCAATTCTGTCTTTTCTTTTTTCGTGATGTAAGATGTCACATATCGAGCCACAGCAATAGAGTTGTCAGCAACGAACTGAATATCCATGTTAGCATTCCACATGGACAAAATCACTGGGTTGTAATCGTTGATGTACTTAGATTCTTCATTTCTTTTCAAATTATATGTATTTTTGGGAGATTTCCTCGTCACAGTATGTCGTAGAGATGACATCAAATTATTTACTCTTCCCTTAGAAATCACTGGTCGAGGAAATGCAAAACGACATTTCGTGTAGTACTTTTCCTTGTTTTTAAATTTTCGACGACAGTACTTTCCACAACGATGAGATTGAAAACGTAAAACTTGTTGCCTTAAATTGTTTTCTTCAGTAGATTTTGGAACAGCACATGTTGAATACTCTTCAATGAAACTCATCACTGTTTCATCTGAATCTGATCCAAATTTGGGTGCATCTTTAATCCACAACAACATATGTATATGAGGAGTACCTCTCGCTTGATATTCCTTCCTCCAAAAGAAATCCAAAACCTCTCCAAGGGGAGGATTTTTTTTTTTGGTAATAAAAGACATCATAGCTTCAAATCTATGATTAAAATATCTGCAAACATTCACTGGATCTAAAGAACACAGTTCTCCTGGTGTTTTCAATTCTATATTTGGTATGTTTTCATTTGCCTCTCGTAGAAATTGAAGTAAATCGTCCCATGCATACTCAGCACAGCTAAGAGTGAGGAACCATGTAGGAGTTCCTAAGTTTCTTAGCATACATTTCAATTCTCCATGACGACGAAACCAATACTCGTTGGTTCCACGTTGACATGCCATGAGATTGATTAGCTGAGATTCCAAAATACTGTCTTGCAGATTAACTTTCTCCATAAAGTCCCTTGCACAAACATTCTGCAAATGAGGTCCACTTTTTAATATATGATTAACTGCATAAGAAAGCCCAGACAAATCACTTTCAAACAGTAGATGAAATAAATATGGAATGCATTGACGAAACCTTGGATCTTCTGCATATAATCTTAGAGTCCGGTATTCAGCTGCAGGAATTTGAACTGGTCGATCATCATATCGTCCACCACAACCTGTTGGAAATAATTGTGGAAAACAACGAGCTTCCAAACTTTCTTCCCATACACTAATGGGACTTCCTTTTGCTGCTTTCATTTGAAACAAGTCAATTGCATTTCCCATTACTTCTTTGGAATGCAAATGATGAACAGTATAATGTTCATATATTTCTTCAGTTCTAGACACATCAACTTTTTCAATTTGACCAACTGAAGAATCACTATCTTCTTCTATAGCTGTTTCCTCTGCTCCAACAGTTACATCTTTGTAGTACTCATTGTTTTTGACCAAATACAACGTTGCCTTCTTGACTTTTTTAACATCCACTAAATCTTGCCAAATTTTCTTACTCTTTGTTGGAACCCCATTAACTAGAATAACTAAAGGATCTTCTTCTACTCTTTCTACACCAATTGTTTTAATATTTTTCTTTACATCTAGAGGCAAATAAACAACTCTTCCCTTTAATCCTCTCAGTAAATCTGATGGAGGCAATTTCCCTGTCTTAGGCTCCATGCGTACAATAGCCTGAAAAGGATGGACACATTGAATCAAAATAGATTCATAAGTATTTAGATCCATCAATTCAGAAGGAATATCTATCAACTGAAGATTATTATAAACTGCTCTAGCAGGCATTCTATTTTCATTTAATTTTTTCAAACAATAATTACAAATACTCTGATCCAAACTCAAATCAAAAGAATTCTCCACCAACAAATAACTTACAAAATCCTCCCATTCACTATTATTTTCCAATTCACTTTTTGCATATAAATCAACTAACCTAGTCTGAATTTTATAATGAGTCCGTCGACAACACACACAAGTTAAATTAGGCCTCTCACTTGATTTCACCTTAAACTTGATAATTTCCTCATCAAACTTTTCAATACTTGAAATTTGTCCATTATCTTCTGCATTACCATCCATTACTATATCTATTTCTACACTGTCCTCTTTGTTCCCAAAATAACAAAACTCAATTTCTTCACAAATAGTCTTCACATCCACTTCAGATCCATGCAAAAGAGCACTATTTAACTGTTTAAGCTTAAGTGCAGGACTTTTTGCATTATACAACTTTCTCACTAATTTCCTTACGTTATTATGATGCACTGCTAACATCCTAAAATGATGAAAAACACTCAGACAAACTTTTCTAGAAAGACAAGCTAGTGAATGCCCTTGCAAACCTGTGCTTTCTCTCACTCTGCAAGGATCTAACTCTTGCAGGATCTTCATTTTTTGTTTGAGACTTTTTTTACTATATGTACGTAAGAAATTTCGAAGTAAATCGATTGATTCCTGTCGCACACTACAAATACTACTGCATTTCCATGTGTACACTGGACCCTCAGTACGTCTCCCTAAAACTTCATCAGCTAACACCTCTTCTGCATCTCTAGATACAAGTTTCTCTTTTTCCATCACACAACTATCTTTCACCTCATATGCACGACCACTGGTGTCAACTGCATGCACCAAATCATTTTCCTGAAAGTAACTCTCCTCATTGAAAAAAGGCTCAGAACTTGAACTATGCATCCATTCACCAGAAAATACTTCACAAAAATTACTCCGATTAATAATTCTTTTCCATCTACTGTTCGATTTGAAAACATCAATTGCCTTATTAAGTATCCTAATTCTATTGATTATTAAAATAAATAATTTTTTCTTAACTTCAAAAGCCTGATCAACAATCTTTTCTACACTTTTCTTTTTCTTGTAAAAAGCAGCTTTTAGTTTACTTTTCTTATCATTTTTTAGCAAATTTAAAACTACCCTATTGCGAAACATTCGCCTACGAATGTCCCTAAAAACATTTACCCTTCTATTGCTATCCATTCTCTTCTCTCCTGCTCCAATGGAAACATTTTTTGTGGGCTTCTCTTTCCTTTTTAGATTTGTTGACTTTTTCTGTATATTCACATTAGCAATATCATTTTTTTTTCTACGACATATGTTGCGAAGAAAAGACTTAATTGGCTTACCAGAAGCTTTTCTGGTGTTTTTTGAAGTACTTGTTGAAGAGGATTCCATAAACTCTGTTGTTGATGTTCTCCTTTTCCGTATGTTATTTTTGATATTTCTTTGCTTTGAAGGCATTTTTGCTTCCTTTTCAGAAGTTGATTTGAATCTGTTGTTCTGTTAAAAAAACACATGAAAGACCACTATTAGCAAACAACAAAGTAATGTTAAAAAGCAAACAATATATACAATAAATTGCAACATATTTAAGTTTATACAATAGCAACTCATGGCTTTATTTATAAAGGCCTTGCGCCACCAGTGCGTCACGTATTACCCATGTTTAAAGTAATGCACCAGCTGCACATGGCAATCATAAATAAGGGCCAAATGCAAATACCAATCAATTGCACCCAAAAATCGATTTTTGAATAACATGTAAGAAACACTGCGCAGAACATATGTACAACCACTCAATATCATCAAACAAACTCAGGGCCTTATTTATGAAGGCCTTGCGCCACCAGTGCGTCACTTATTACCCATGTTTAAAATGATGCAGTAGCTGCACAAGGCAATCATAAAAAAGGGCCAAATGCAAATACCAATCAATTGCACCCAAAAATCGATTTTTGAATAACATGTAAGAAACACTGCGCAGAACATATGTACAACCACTCAATATCATCAAACAAAGTCAGGGCCTGATTTATAAAGGCCTTGCACCACCAGTGCATCACTTATTACCCATGTTTAAAGTGATGCATCAGCTGCACATGGCAATCATAAATAAGGGCCAAATGCAAATACCAATCAATTGCACCCAAAAATCGATTTTTGAATAACATGTAAGAAACACTGCGCAGAACCTAAGTACAACCACTCAATATCATCAAACAAAGTCAGGGCCTGATTTATAAAGGCCTTGCGCCACCAGTGCGTCACTTATTACCCATGTTTAAAGTGATGCACTAGCTGCAAAAGGCAATCATAAAAAAGGGCCAAATGCAAATACCAATCAATTGCACCCAAAAATCGATTTTTGAATAACATGTAAGAAACACTGCGCAGAACCTAAGTACAACCACTCAATATCATCAAACAAAGTCAGGGCCTGATTTATAAAGGCCTTGCGCCACCAGTGCGTCACTTATTACCCATGTTTAAAGTGATGCATCAGCTGCACATGGCAATCATAAATAAGGGCCAAATGCAAATACCAATCAATTGCACCCAAAAATCGATTTTTGAATAACATGTAAGAAACACTGCGCAGAACCTAAGTACAACCACTCAATATCATCAAACAAAGTCAGGGCCTGATTTATAAAGGCCTTGCGCCACCAGTGCGTCACTTATTACCCATGTTTAAAATGATGCACTAGCTGCAAAAGGTAATCATAAAAAAGAGCCAAATGCAAATACCAATCAATTGCAACCAAAAATCGATTTTTGAATAACATGTAAGAAACACTGCGCAGAACCTAAGTACAACCACTCAATATCATCAAACAAAGTCAGGGCCTCATTTATAAAGGCCTTGCGCCACCAGTGCATCACTTATTACCCATGTTTAAAGTGATGCACCACCTGCACAAGGTAATCATAAAAAAGAGCCAAATACAAATACCAATCAATTGCACCCAAAAATCGATTTTTGAATAACATGTAAGAAACACTGCGCAGAACCTAAGTACAACCACTGAATATCATCAAACAAAGTCAAGGCCTGATTTATAAAGGCCTTGCGCCACCAGTGCATCACTTATTACCCATGTTTAAAGTGATGCATCAGCTGCACATGGCATTCATAAATAAGGGCCAAATGCAAATACCAATCAATTGCACCCAAAAATCGATTTTTGAATAACATGTAAGAAACACTGCGCAGAACCTAAGTAACACCACTCAATATCATCAAACAAAGTCAGGGCCTGATTTATAAAGGCCTTGCGCCACCAGTGCGTCACTTATTACCCATGTTTAAAGTGATGCATCAGCTGCACATGGCAATCATAAATAAGGGCCAAATGCAAATACCAATCAATTGCACCCAAAAATCGATTTTTGAATAACATGTAAGAAACACTGCGCAGAACCTAAGTACAACCACTCAATATCATCAAACAAAGTCAGGGCCTGATTTATAAAGGCCTTGCGCCACCAGTGCGTCACTTATTACCCATGTTTAAAATGATGCACTAACTAGCTGCAAAAGGTAATCATAAAAAAGAGCCAAATGCAAATACCAATCAATTGCACCCAAAAATCGATTTTTGAATAACATGTAAGAAACACTGCGCAGAACCTAAGTACAACCACTCAATATCATCACACAAAGTCAGGGCCTGATTTATAAAGGCCTTGCACCACCAGTGCATCACTTATTACCCATGTTTAAAGTGATGCATCAGCTGCACATGGCAATCATAAATAAGGGCCAAATGCAAATACCAATCAATTGCACCCAAAAATCGATTTTTGAATAACATGTAAGAAACACTGCGCAGAACCTAAGTACAACCACTCAATATCATCAAACAAAGTCAGGGCCTCATTTATAAAGGCCTTGCGCCACCAGTGCATCACTTATTACCCATGTTTAAAGTGATGCACCACCTGCACAAGGTAATCATAAAAAAGAGCCAAATACAAATACCAATCAATTGCACCCAAAAATCGATTTTTGAATAACATGTAAGAAACACTGCGCAGAACCTAAGTACAACCACTGAATATCATCAAACAAAGTCAAGGCCTGATTTATAAAGGCCTTGCGCCACCAGTGCATCACTTATTACCCATGTTTAAAGTGATGCATCAGCTGCACATGGCATTCATAAATAAGGGCCAAATGCAAATACCAATCAATTGCACCCAAAAATCGATTTTTGAATAACATGTAAGAAACACTGCGCAGAACCTAAGTACAAACACTCAATATCATCAAACAAAGTCAGGGTCTGATTTATAAAGGCCTTGCGCCACCAGTGCATCACTTATTACCCATGTTTAAAGTGATGCATCAGCTGCACATGGCATTCATAAATAAGGGCCAAATGCAAATACCAATCAATTGCACCCAAAAATCGATTTTTGAATAACATGTAAGAAACACTGCGCAGAACCTATGTACAACCACTCAATATCATCAAACAAAGTCAGGGCCTTATTTATGAAAGCCTTGCGCCACCAGTGCGTCACTTTTTACCCATGTTTAAAGTGATGCATCAGCTGCACATGGCAATCATAAATAAGGGCCAAATACATATACCAATCAATTGCACCCAAAAATCGATTTTTGAATAACATGTAAGAAACACTGCGCAGAACCTATGTACAACCTCTCAATATCATCAAACAAAGTCAGGGCCTGATTTATAAAGGCCTTGCGCCACCAGTGCGTCACTTATTACCCATGTTTAAAATGATGCACCAGTTGCATAAGGCAATCAAAAAAAAAGGGCCAAATGCAAATACCAATCAATTGCACCCAAAAATCGAATTTAAAATAACATGTAAGAAACACTGCGCAGAACCTAAGTACAACCACTCAATATCATCAAACAAAGTCAGGGCCTGATTTATAAAGGCCTTGCGCCACCAGTGCGTCACTTATTACCCATGTTTAAAGTGATGCACTAGCTGCACAAGTCAATCATAAAAAAGGGCCAAATGCAAATACCAATCAATTGCACCCAAAAATCGATTTTTGAATAACATGTAAGAAACACTGCGCAGAACCTATGTACAACCACTCAATATCATCAAACAAAGTCAGGGCCTTATTTATGAAAGCCTTGCGCCACCAGTGCGTCACTTATTACCCATGTTTAAAGTCATGCATCAGCTGCACATGGCAATCATAAATAAGGGCCAAATACATATACCAATCAATTGCACCCAAAAATCGATTTTTGAATAACATGTAAGAAACACTGCACAGAACCTAAGTACAACCACTCAATATCATCAAACAAAGTCAGGGTCTCATTTATAAAGGCCTTGCGCCACCAGTGCGTCACTTATTACCCATGTTTAAAGTCATGCATCAGCTGCACATGGCAATCATAAATAAGGGCCAAATACATATACCAATCAATTGCACCCAAAAATCGATTTTTGAATAACATGTAAGAAACACTGCGCAGAACCTATGTACAACCACTCAATATCATCAAACAAAGTCAGGGCCTGATTTATAAAGGCCTTGCGCCACCAGTGCGTCACTTATTACCCATGTTTAAAGTGATGCACTAGCTGCACAAGTCAATCATAAAAAAGGGCCAAATGCAAATACCAATCAATTGCACCCAAAAATCGATTTTTGAATAACATGTAAGAAACACTGCGCAGAACCTAAGTACAACCACTCAATATCATCAAACAAAGTCAGGGTCTGATTTATAAAGGCCTTGCGCCACCAGTGCATCACTTATTACCCATGTTTAAACTGATGCATCAGCTGCACATGGCATTCATAAATAAGGGCCAAATGCAAATACCAATCAATTGCACCCAAAAATCGATTTTTGAATAACATGTAAGAAACACTGCGCAGAACCTATGTACAACCACTCAATATCATAAAACAAAGTCGAGCCTTATTTATGAAAGCCTTGCGCCACCACTGCATCACTTATTACCCATGTTTAAAGTGATGCATCAGCTGCACATGGCAATCATAAAAAAAGGCCAAATAAAAATACCATTCATTTGCACCCAAAATCGATTTTTGAATAACATGTAAGAAACACTGCGCAGGACTTATATACTAACATACAATTTCACTTCTAAAACATAACTATCTGCTTCCAAATATTCTCCATAGAGCAAATAAGTCTCTATCTAAATTAAATAAATCATTACTTACCTTTACAAATGCTTTTGGAGATTGAGAACAGTGTCAGACACACACACCAATTTTTCTTTAGCAGAGCAAAAGGTGTGCTCTCAATACACTGAAACCAAGACTGGCATAGAAAATCTCTATCTTTGTACACATATGCCTTAATTCAACCAATCAAAAGTCTTCCCTCACTATTTTCAAACCAACACCCATCCCCCTCTCAGACCTTTCTATCTGTTACCATAGCAACTCCCTCCTAACTGAACTCTAAGGTTCAAAAGTTTATCTTACAATGTTGCAAATTAACTCAGCAAGGATGTTTGACCTCTCAATACAGCAGCCTATACAGGGTATTTTTGCTTTTGGTGACTTTTTTTAAACCATTCAAATTGCTTCTTTCACACAACATAACCATGCACCCTAACTTTCAGTTTTCAACTATCTGAATCCACCAATCATTGCTTGTGATTCAAGAGCAGAGAAACTCCACAATTATTTTTTTGTAAACTCCTACTGTTCCAACTGCCGCTTCATTCCCACACTTCATCTGACTGGACCAGAACCTTCTCACATCATGTGCTCTGTTTGGATTATTGGACATAGCTACATCCACTGGGCTCAAAGGTATGCAGCTAGCAGAAATTTTCATAACCTTGATTTATCAAATGTGGAAATCAAGTGGATTGGCCACAGAGGATTAAAATGTCACCAATTGATACCATTGGTGAAAACCTTTTTGCATCTGCCAGAACCTGACCTTATAATTGTGCACTGTGGTGGAAACGATCTAGGCACATTGACTGGGGTAGGTCTGGAAATGCTTTTAAAGGACACCTTTCATCAATTGATGATACTTTTTCCCCACACTGCCTTGGTATATTCCAATATATGCCAAAGACAGAAATGGAACTGGTCCAACCAATTTTGTCCACAATTTGAGAAAGCACGGAAACATGTGAATAAATCTGTTTCTGCTTACATGAGAGACTAGGGAATGGGTTCAATATACAATATTAACTTGCGTTACAACATGCAAGACATCTACAGAGGAGATGGAGTGCACTTCTCAGATGAGGGGAATAGAATATTCCTCCTGAATTTAAGAATGTCTATTGGAACCTACTTGTAGGTACCTAAATCAACCACAGAACCCAAAAGCTCTTTTCAGAGCTACCCTACCTCTGATCATTCAAAGCGTTTATTTTTTTTCTAACTTTTTTCACTATTTTTCACCAAAGTACGCTTTCGGGTACGCTTAACGGTGCGCGCACCAGGCGCTCCCCCCGTGGAAAATTAAAGAATTATTTTTTTTTTTTACGTTTATGAGCCTCCTAAGCCCCCCTCAGAAAACCTAGAGGGTCAAGAAGTCTCTACCGTGCCCCCTTCTACCCATACCGAACATTGTTTACCCTCCATCTTGTGTCTCGATTGTACCGAAACACAAAATGGAGGACTCCCGTAACGCTGCCAGTGCGCGTAAAAGAGCGCGCACCGGTAAGCGCTCGATAAAAAAAGGTGGGAAAGCAATTTACAAAAAAACCACTGGAGACACTTTCATCAAATATAGAATAGGCCCTACTACATAGCAGTCCCTACCATTTGCCCAAATTTGGTGAAATTCCATTGAGACATTTAGGCTACAGGCCTGTCTAAATATCCTGAGGTAAATTACATGACAAAAACACACTTGTAATGTTAGAATTTACAACCAATTAAAAAGTATCTTTCATTTTCTACGATTATTTCCTGACGTTTGATTGGTTAAGTACAAGAATATATATAAAAGAAGAGAGGGAAACACAGCCATTTTGACTACTGCTTCCAGAAGTACATTTGAAAACAAATATCACTGACAACTTCAACTGATTTCTCTAAGGTAAGTTCTAATTATGGAGGTATATTGTACACTTTAAGTTAATTTCTAAAAAAATATTCTGTTAGTTATATGCTATCCCTCTTTAATAGTTAGAGATAGAGATAGACTTCTCTGTAATAGTTATGGATTGAGTTAGGCTTCTCTGGTATACAGTACCCTAACTCTACTAATATAGTTAATTTGTATGCAATTTTCAGAAAGAAAATGGAAGGAGAAAATCAGGCAAATGATACTTCTATCAAAGTAAAGGTGGAAAAACCAGAAGATCAAAAAAAAGAAGTTGATTTCATGAATGACTCTTTGGATGAACAGTTTATAGAATGTTTGGAACAAATGGAATCATGTACTAATAATTATGAGGAAATTCCGGACAATATTATGTTAGAAATTTTATTAAATTATGAAAAAGAATCAGAGGAATAAATTTATATTTAATAATTTCAAATTGTTTGAGACAATATTCATTTTTATATGTAATTCATAAAGTATTACCAAAAATGTTTAAAATATAAAGTGAGACTTATAGTATACTGTTCAACTATTTTTCTGTTACATAGTAAGTTTACTCATAGTTACTACCTTTCTCACACTATATTATCTCCTATGTATATTTTACACCTCTTTTTCATAAGGGAGCAGGATAGACTACTCATGATCCCCTAGAAATTCTCAGGGAGTGCTTAAAAGATCTGTTTCTGCTTTCCAGACAGACTATGTTATAACTTCCATATACCACAAGAAATACAATAACAACATGCAAGATATCTACAGAGGAGATGGTGTACATTAAATTAAAGTCTCTGCATTGGTACCTACATGTAGGTACTTACAAAAAATAAAAAAAACAATTAATAAACATACCATTTTTTAAAGTGATTATTTTTCCAAAGTACCCTCCACGATACGCTCCCCGGTGCGCGTACCAGGCGCTTCCCCCGTGAAAAACGCAAAAAAAAAATGTTTTTGAAGGCCCCGCGGGGCCCTTTAATGGCCCCCATATCAAACCTAGGGGGTCAGGGGGGGTCTACCCTACCCCCTTATGGTCAATTCCCCCCTTTGTTTTTGCCACCTCTTATGACTAGATTTTACCGATAGACAAGATGGCGGCCGCTCCGGACTGTTTAGAATGTTTACAGACAACTGAGAGCCAATCAGCTTTCTGCGCGCAAGTCGCGTGTCGCGCCGGGAGCGCTCTCCGGTGCGCGCACCTATAGATATATATATTTTTTTGAACGTTAATTTCTCAAATATATATATATATATATATATATATATACATATACATATACATATATATACATATATATATATATATATATATATATTACCTACTGGCGGTCGCCAGTAGGTAGTTATAGTTAGGATTTTTTTCAATGTTAAATCTCAAAATTCTATTTGGAATAACTTTGGCACCGGTTGACGAATCTGCCTGAAAATTTCCTGAAAATGGCCTCGTCGAGCTCCGGTCCTTCCCTGAAAGTTTGGGGGGGATACGTCAAGCGGGGGCCGAGATAAAAGGGGGGTCCCAAAACGCATTTTCCCCATGTTAATTTCCATAGGGCGGTCAATTTCACTTTTAGCCCGAACGGCTGAATGGATTTAAACCAAACTTGGCAAAATTGTAGGGACTGGTAGCCCGATGTGCCTTTGCTATGTCTCAAGATATGTGCTCCAGTGGATTTTGAGTAATTTAGGTTCAAAAAAATATATATATCTATAGGCGCTCTCCGGTGCGCGCACTTGAGTGCGCTCCTGGCGCGACACGCGACTTGCGCGCAGAAAGCTGATTGGCTCTTCGGTGTCTGTAAACATTCTAAACAGTCTGGAGCGGCCGCCATCTTGTGTCTCGGTAAAATCGAGACACAAGGGGTTTGAAAAAAAAAGGGGCAAATGACCATAAGGGGGAAGAGTAGACCCCCTCTGACCCCCTAGGTTTGATGTAGGGACTAAAATAGGGTCCTGCAGGGCATTACATTTTTTTTTTCGTTTTGCGCGGGGGAAGCGCATGGTACGCGCACCGGCGAAGCACGGGGAAAATCCAGGACCATATTTATGAAGGCCTTGCGCTGTTAGTTTTGCGCCTCCTGTGCGTCAATTTTTGTGACGCACCAGCGGTGTAAAAAAATGCGCATTGTTATGCAATATTTAAAAAGTGACGCATCTATCTAGATGCGTCACTTTTTAAATATAGTGCAACGAGGCACATTTTATTACACTGCTGGTGTTATGCGTCACTTTTCTGTGCGCACTCCTTATGACATTCCAGATGTGTCATATTTAATGTATGACGAATCATGTTGCAAGGAGTTACAGATACGTCAGTATTTCTGACATATCTGTAAACATAAAAGTGATGCGAGGCAGGTGCAAGATTTTGACGCAACAGCATCCTAAAAGTGACGCAGAGAAATCTTATAGATTTCAGTACGTCGTTATTACCAAGCTTTTTGCGGGGGAACGCCCCCTTTGCATACATTATACCTGACGCAGATATAATGTGGCGCAGAGTTTTAAAAAGTGACCCATGTACCTAGATGCGTCACTTTTTAAAAATAGCGTCAGGTATAATGCATGCAGAGGGGGTGTTCTCCCGCAAAAAGCTTTGTAATAGCGACGCAGTGAAATCTTTGAGATTTCACTGCATCAGTTTTAGGATGCTGTTGCGTCAAAATCTTGTGCCTGCTTTACAGCAGGTGTTAGACTGAGGCAAGACCTTTCACATGCTGCTTTCCCCATTTGAAAGGACGCATTACTGGAGTTGCGTCACTTTTGTGACGCACTCCAGCAATGCGTTACTTGGAATGTCATAAGGAGTGCGCACAGAAAAGTGACGCATCGCACCAGTGGTGTAAAAAAATGTGCCTCGTTGCGTTATATTTAAAAAGTGACTTATCTAGGTAGATGGGTCACTTTTTAAAATCAAGCGCCACATTATATCTGCGTGAGGTATAATGCATGCAGAGGGGGTGTTCCCCCACAAAAAGCTTTGTAATAGCGACGCAGTGAAATGTTTGAGATTTCACTGCGTCACTTTTAGGATGCTGTTGCATCCTTTAAATATAGTGCAACGAGGCACATTTTATTACACTGCTGGTGTGATGCGTCACTTTTCTGTCCACAGTCCTTATGACATTCCAGATGTGTCATATTTAATGTATGATGAATCATGTTGCAAGGAGTTACAGATACGTCAGTATTTCTCACATATCTGTAAACATGAAAGTGACGCGAGGCAGGCGCAAGATTTTGACGCAACAGCATCCTAAAAGTGACGCAGAGAAATCTCATAGATTTCAGTACGTCGTTATTACCAAGCTTTTTGCGAGGGATTGCCCCCTCTGCATACATTATACCTGATGCAGATACAATGTGGCGCAGAGTTTTAAAAAGTGACCCATGTACCTAGATGCGTCACTTTTTAAAAAATAGTGTCAGGTATAATGCATGCAGAGGGGGTGTTCCTTGCAAAAAGCTTGGTAATAATGACGCAGTGCGTCACTTTTAGGATGCTGTTGCGCCAAAATCTTGCGCCTGCTTCACAGCAAACCTTTCACATGGTGCTTTTTCCATGTGAAAGGACACATTACTGGAGTTGCGTCACTTTTGTGACGCACTCCTGCAATGCGTTACTTTTGTGTTTACAGATACGTCAGAAATACTGACATATCTGTAACTCCTTGCGAATTGATTAGTCATATATTAAATATGACATATCTGGAATGTCATAAGGAGTGCGTCCAGAAAAGTGACGCATCGCTGTTTTCACGTAGCGATGCGTCACTTTTCAGAAATGAGGCCTCCAGTTTATTCACTGTGTCATAACTTTCTTTTCTAACACTCACCTTCTTTCATTCCTCATACTTCACTTCCTTTCACCTCTCATACCTTTCTGTTCTTTCTTACTCATTCTCCTTTCAATTATCAATGCACTATATTTCACTTACTCTTCATTTTTTAAGAATATAGCTCTTTGATGAGAATTGGAGGTAGTTCTGAAAAGAACTTTTGGTTTTCTTCTTTTAACTGAACAGGAACAAAAACAGGGAATGGAAACTGCTCAACAGGAGCAAAAAGAAAACAAAAAAATTAGGGGTGGGAAGGGCAGCGATGGTTCTCCAATGCTCGAACCATGAGCAGGACACTTTGCTCCCCATAGGTGAGGAGTTGATTGCAGTATCTGCATTTGACGACCCCATGGTTAAATGCAGGTTGTATGTTTGCTACCTGCTCCTGTGATTGTTCTCTCCCAGAAGAAGTTGCTCCTCCTGTTGATGTAGAGGCCCCATCTCTGGGAACCTCTTGTGCCTGAGCCCTGACACTTTCCCAGGCAAAATTCTGGGGGTGCCTCCTCTCCACATGGCGAATCATGGTGAAGTTGCCAAAAGAGTATTTTTTTGGGGGGTTACCCCGTGACAGGACCTGTTTGCAGATCCTGCACTCTACTTTTGGTGCATTCACCTTCTTCTGGTCTGCTGGAAACTTAAAAAATTTCCAGATGAAATGTTCTTTGACCTTTGGCTGAGGAGGCTCTTCATCAATGAAATCATTGGAGTCATCTTCACTGCTGGATGGTCTGGCAGCCATGATTAATCAAGGAATATGGAACAGCAAAAAAGGCAGGTCTTTCAGTCACAAAAGTGAAAGAAGAAGTGAAGGAAATGGGTGGGGATTTCATTCATTGTAAAAAAAAACTGTTAGCAACCAATGAAAAGTGTTATTTTAGGGTCACATGACCCGACGCGTTTACGCTGCGCGCTCCGGAGCACTTCCGGTGCGTTTACGCAGCGCGATCGTAGGCGCTTCCGGGGCGCAAACGTGGCGCGATCGTAGGCGCTTTTGCGTGCGTTTATGCGCCGCGAACGTAGGCGCTTCCGAGGGCACTTACGTTGCGCGCCGAAGTGACGTCATCAATCTTTTATAGAAATGCATAATCATTTTCCTTATTAAAAAAACTAATTTTATTTGTATGGTACGAAATGTTTTGCATTATTATTAACTTTTCATTCATATTTTTTTTCACGAACGACAGTTGCGCTCTGGGTGCGCTTTCAGATGAGCTCTCGGAAAAGCTTACCGGAGAGCTTAGCTGAAAGCTTCCCGGAGCGCGCACCCAGAGCGCAAAAGAAAAAAATTATATAAAAAAAATGAATACTTAAAAAAAACCAGCAAATTGTAAAAAAAAAAAAGGTTAGAAACTCGATATACAAAGGAATTAGCATTTAAAAAACCTATGAAATTCACTGAAAAAACCATAGGTTTCACACCAGTTATAGTTAGGAATTAGCATTTAAAAAACCTATTAAATTCACTGAAAAAACCATAGGTTTCACACCAGTTATAGTTAGCTGGAAATTTTACTGATATAAAACCATTGAAATTCCCACGTTATAGTTAGATGGACTCACTATAACTTGCGCGTGCAATGCACTGCTGATGATGTCTTATTAAGCCAGTTAACCAATCAATTTTTAAAAACCATCCATTTAGACTCTTATTTAAACATTTATTCTTCCATCAACTTTTACATATACATATATAAAATATATTTATTTTTCAGAAAGACACACATTCACTGGATGGTGTCATCAGTGATGTCATGAGTGATGTCACTGACCATGTCATGAGTGATGTAATATGTGATGTCATCAGCAGTGCATTGCACGCGCAAGTTATAGTGAGTCCATCTAACTATAACGTGGGAATTTCAATGGTTTTATATCAGTAAAATTTCCAGCTAACTATAACTGGTGTGAAACCTATGGTTTTTTCAGTGAATATATATATATATACATATATATATATACGTTTGTGGCAGAGCAGAACCAGCAGCACCTTGGGAGCACGTTTTTTTTAACACTTTGCACGAATATTTCATTTGATAAAACACGGCATCCTGAACTTACTTGAATTGACATTTTGGTGCATTATGGGCAATGAAGGACTGACCACTTGGCTAAAGTAACCCGCCCTCCAATGATTAAGGCTTATCAGCCGAAACGCGTCGGAACGTGATGTTGAACTGCCGCCCAGTGTCCAATAAACGAGCGCTTTGTCTCCCATGCTCGTGTCTTGGCTGTTTGTTGTGCTGGCGTACACTAAGCAGGTAGCTCCATTCCTGCCGAAACCGAGACCGCCCTGACAGGGTCGGAGGCCCCTTTGAAAGGAGAAACTTGGTGTTTAAATTCGGGGGCATGACTCGCTCGCCTCGTCCAGAAATGGATTACAGGACTTCCTACGCATTCACGAAAGGCGAGTAAGGGAAAGTCGTGAAGGGTATTGCACCACTTCATGATGGCACAGGAGACCGGAGCTCGTGAGGACTTTCACGTTTGTGGCAGAGCAGAACCAGCAGCACCTTGGGAGCACGTTTTTTTGAACACTTTGCACGAATATTTCATTTGATAAAACACGGCATCCTGAACTTACTTGAATTGACATTTTGGTGCATTATGGGCAATGAAGGACTGACCACTTGGCTAAAGTAACCCGCCCTCCAATGATTAAGGCTTATCAGCTGAAACGCGTCGGAACGTGATGTTGAACTGCCGCCCAGTGTCCAATAAACGAGCGCTTTGTCTCCCATGCTCGTGTCTTGGCTGTTTGTTGTGCTGGCGTACACTAAGCAGGTAGCTCCATTCCTGCCGAAACCGAGACCGCCCTGACAGGGTCGGAGGCCCCTTTGAAAGGAGAAACTTGGTGTTTAAATTCGGGGGCATGACTCGCTCGCCTCGCCCAGAAATGGATTACAGGACTTCCTACGCATTCACGAAAGGCGAGTAAGGGAAAGTCGTGAAGGGTATTGCACCACTTCATGATGGCACAGGAGACCGGAGCTCGTGAGGACTTTCACGTTTGTGGCAGAGCAGAACCAGCAGCACCTTGGGAGCATGTTTTTTTGAACACTTTGCACGAATATTTCATTTGATAAAACACGGCATCCTGAACTTACTTGAATTGACATTTTGGTGCATTATGGGCAATGAAGGACTGACCACTTGGCTAAAGTAACCCGCCCTCCAATGATTAAGGCTTATCAGCCGAAACGCGTCGGAACGTGATGTTGAACTGCCGCCCAGTGTCCAATAAACGAGCGCTTTGTCTCCCATGCTCGTGTCTTGGCTGTTTGTTGTGCTGGCGTACACTAAGCAGGTAGCTCCATTCCTGCCGAAACCGAGACCGCCCTGACAGGGTCGGAGGCCCCTTTGAAAGGAGAAACTAGGTGTATATATATATATATATATTCACTTAAAAAACCATAGGTTATAGACCATATATAGTTAGGGATTAGCATTTAAAAAACCTTATTTTACTCGCACAAAACCATTGAAATTCCATATATAGTTAGATGCACTAACTATATATCGCGGACCCGCAATCCACTGCTAATGATGTCACATATTACATCATTCATGACATGGTCAGTGACATCACTGATGACATCACTGATGACATCTCAAATGACATCACTGATGACATCACTGATGACAACACCCAGTGACTGTATGTTTCTGTAAAGTTAAAATATGTCTTACATATTGAAGAATGAGTGGATGTATAAGTGTCTGGATGAAGGATTTAGTAGGTGCATGACTGACTGTATGAGAGAATGATTAAATGTGTCTCACTGAGTGCATGGGTTAGTGATTAAAGTGTCTTAATTTGGCAATCATTATTTATGTTCTTCTGTAAACTGCTGCATGTTTAAATCAGTAGCTATATCATTAACTATATGGGTTATTGAATGGTTGCCCACGTATTTGTATGGGAGACTGAGTATGTGTGTGGGTGGCTGGGAGGTGTATAACTCTGTGCATAGATGTGTGAGCAGTTGATTCCCTAGTTGTATGGGTTCAAAAGTGCATGTAGAAACAGCTGTATGGACAGTTGACTGTGTGCATGAGTATATTGGTGAGTGAATGGATATCTCAGTTCTACATGTTAAAGTAAGTACATATGTAAAACACACTCCATGTGAGAGTTGACATATATAAATAACTGAACATAAGAGCCAGTGAATGTGAGAGTGGCTGTATGAATCATTGTGAACTTGTATCAAGGATTGTATAAGAGAGTAAATATGTGTTAGTATATGTTTGAATAAGTAAGGTGTGTATAACTGTATAGTTGAGGAAATGGAGGTGGGATTGATTCTTTGCATGACTGACTAGGTGTGTGGGTAACTCCATGGATGTGTGACAGTCTGTGAGTGCCTGTTTACACTGAGTGTATCTAAGGTTATATTAGAGTCTGAAGATGTATTATCACATAAATGATATCATCAGTGATGTAATCAGTAATGTCAAATGAGATGTCAGTGATGTCATCAGTGATGTCATTTGAGATGTCATCAGTGATGTCATCAGTGATGTCATTTGAGATGTCATCAGTGATGTCATCAGTGATGTCACTGACCATGTCATGAATGATGTAATATGTGACATCATTAGCAGTGGATTGCGGGTCCGCGATATATAGTTAGTGCATCTAACTATATATGGAATTTCAATGGTTTTGTGCGAGTAAAATAAGGTTTTTTAAATGCTAATCCCTAACTATATATGGTCTATAACCTATGGTTTTTTAAGTGAATTTTCAAGGTTTTGTAAATGCAAATTCCTAACTATATATGGTCTATAACCTATGGTTTTTTCTGTGAATTTCATTGGTTTTTTAAAAGCTAATATCTATAGCTGTAAAATATATTCTTTATTAAGTGACGTATCACGTAGCCCGTGAGACGCCTCAGGATGCATCGCATAACCGTGACGTATCGTCTCTGCAGCGCAAACCAAACCCAAAACTTAAGCGCGCCAGAACACGCTTAAAGATATATATATATTTTTTTAACCTTAATTAGACAAAATCCACACGTGCACATATGATAAACGTTCAAAAAAACACAATATGTCGGACTCCCGTTACGCTGCCGGTTAGCTGCCCGGTTAACGTACCAGGAAGCACCTTTACCGCGAAAAATCGCAATTTTTTTTTTCACCCCCCAGGGAACTTTAATAGCCCCCTCATCAATCCTAGGGGTTCAGGAGGGGTTTGCCTTACCCCTTTCATTCATTTACACCTTTTTTTTTTTTCACCTCTTGTCTCTCGATCCCACAGAGAGACAAGATGGCGGCTGCTCCAGACTGTTTACAATGATAACAGCCAATCAGCTTCTCCTCAGACTCCCGTTACACTGCCGGTTAGCTGCCCGGTTAGCTGCCCGGTTCGCGTACCAAGACGCGTCTCTACGGCGAAAAAAATGGATTTTTTTTTTTTTTTCTTTTTGGGCCCAGCGTGGCTCTATAATATCCCCTCATAAATCCTAGGGGGTCAGAAGGGGTCTACCTTGCCCCTTTCCTTCATTTCCCCCTTTGTTTTGGCCTCCTCTTGTCTCTCGATCCTACCGAGAGACAAGATGGCGGCCGCTCCGGACTGTTTACAATGTTGACAGCCAATCAGCTACTCGTCAGACTCCCGTTACACTGCCATTTAGCTTCCCGGTTAGCTGCCCGGTTCGCGTACCAAGACGCGTCTCTACGGCGAAAAAATCGGAATTTTTTTTTTTTTTTTTTGGGCCCAGCGTGACTCTATAATATCCCCTCATCAATCCTAGGGGATCAGAAGGGGTCTACCTTGCCCCCTTTCCTTCATTTCCCCCTTTGTTTTGGCCTCCTCTTGTCTCTCGATCCTACCGAGAGACAAGATGGCGGCCGCGCCGGACTGTTTAGAATGTTGACAGACACCGGAGAGCCAATCAGCTTCGCTTCGCAAAGTTCCGATACGCGAAAAGTAAGCGGACCGGAGCGCAGCCCGGAGCGCTGTTACAGATATATATCTTGTTTTAAACGTTAATTTCTCAAAATTCACTGAATCACATATATTGAGACCTAGCAAAGGCACATCGGGCTAACAGTCCCTACAATTCTGCCAAGTTTCGTGGAAATCCATTCAGCCGTTCGGGCTAAAAGTGAGTCCAACCGCCCTATGGAAATTAACATGGGAAAAACGCGTTTTGGGACCCCCCTTTTTTCTCGGCTCCCCCTTGACGAACCCCCCCCAAATTTCCAGGAGCTGCTCAGAAACAAAATGTGCCATTTTCCTGAAAATTTCAGCCAATTCCGTCCACAAACGCCAAAGTTATTAGACATAGAATTTTCAGAAATCCCATAGGGAAAAAATCCTAACTATATATACCTACTGGCTATCGCCAGTAGGTAATATATATATATATATATATATATATATATATATATATATATATATATATATATATATATATATATATATATATATATATATATATATTACCTACTGGCGGTCGCCAGTAGGTAGTTATAGTTAGGATAATTTTCAATGTTAAATCTCAACATTCTATTTTGAATAACTTTGGCGCCGGTTGACGAATCTGCCTGAAATTTTCAGGAAAATGGTCTCATGGCGGTCCGGTCCTTCCCTGAAAGTTTGGGGGGGATTCATCAAGCGGGGGCTGAGATAAAAGGGGGGTCCCAAAACGCGTTTTCCCCATGTTAATTTCCATAGGGCGGTCGATTTCACTTTTAGCCCGAACGGCTGAATGGATTTCCACCAAACTTGGCAAAATTGTAGGGACTGGTAGCCCGATGTGCCTTTGCTATGTCTCAAGATATGTGCTCCAGTGGATTTTGAGTAATTAAGGTTCAAAAAAATATATATATCTATAGCCGCGCTCCGGTACGCGCACCGGTACGCGCACCGGGCGCTTACCGCGACTTGCGCGGAGAAAGCTGATTGGCTCTGGGGGGTCTGTAAACATTCTAAACAGTCCGGAGCGGCCGCCATCTTGTGTCTCGGTAGGATCGAGACACAAGAGGTGGCCAAAACAAAGGGGGAAATGACCATAAGGGGGCAGAGTAGACCCCCCTTGACCCCCTAGGTTTGATGTGGGGGCCATAAAAGGGCCCCACGGGGCAAAAAAAAAAAAAAAATTTTTTTTGATTTTCGCGGGGTGAGCGCCCGGTACGCGCACCGGTAAGCGTACCGGGGAGTGTACCATGGGGAAAAAGAATGACAGTTTTAAAAGTAGCTGATTAGAAAAAAAAATGTTTAGTTGTTTTTTTTATATATACACATACATATATATAAATGCATATGCACATATATATATGCATATATGTCTATATGTGTGCGTGTAGAGAGAGGTAGAGAGGTAGAGGTGTAGAGGTAGAGAGGTAGAGAGGTAGAGAGTAGAGAGTGAGTAATAGAGAGTAGAGAGTGAGTAGTAGAGAGTAGTAGAGAGCAGTAGAGAGAGTAGCAGAGTGAGTAGTAGAGAGTAGTAGAGTGAATAGTAGAGTGAGTAGTAGAGAGTAGTAGAGAGTGAGTAGTAGAGACTGAGTAGTAGAGAGTAGTAGAGAGTAAGTAGTAGAGTGAGTAGTAGAGAGCAGTAGAGAGTGAGTAGTAGAGAGTGGGAGAGAGTAAGTAGTAGAGAGTAGTGGAGAATATTCCAAAGTTTGGCACAGCACCACTTTCACAATGAGTCCAATCAAATCATATCACTTAGAGTACTTATTAAAGCGCTGAATCTTGGCGTATATTCAAATGCTTTTATTTTCCTTAAGTTTATGTACCACAGCCAGCCGAAACGTTTCGTTCTGTACAACAGAACTTCTTCAGGGCGTTCTTATTTCCTTCAAGTTATGTCGGTATCCCGTTGTCATATAACTAGATATTTCTTCCAAATGTTAGACGAGACATAAGTATATTCTTATTAAAAGTGACTAGGTATCAATTTTACCCACACAATTCGGGCAGACTTGAGTAATTTATAGCATCCTCAAAGTCAGTCTTTCAAAAATTCCAAAGTATAGGACATGATAATCCAAATCCAAATGTTTCTCAAGAAAAGTCATTTACAATCATTCGGAATATCGGGGTTTGGGCAGATATGATCCAGGGACCCCCAGTATGCAAGGGGAATTAGTCCCCCCTCTGCAAAGGCGCCAGTGGCCTGCATTGCAGAGAGGTGTAACAAGGGTGTGGCCTCATTACACTTCTCTGCAATGCAGCTCCCTCGTGCATACTGGAGGCTCCTGGTGGACTAGTTGACCCCAGGGACCCCCAGTATGCAAGGGGAATTAGTTCCCCCTCTGCAAACGCGGCAGTGGGCTGCGTTGCAGAGAGGTGTAACAAGGGGCATAGTCTCATTACACCTCTGCAATGCAGCCCCAGGCGCATACTGGAGGTTCCAGGTGGGCTAATAGGCCCCCAGGGGCCCCCAGTATGCAAGGGGAATTAGTTTCCCCTCTTCAAACATGCACGGGGGCTGCGTTGCAGAGAGGTGTAAAAAGGGTTGTGGCTTCATTACACCTCTCTGCAATGCAGTCCCCTGGCGCATACTGGAGATTCCTGGTGGGCTTTCAGGTCTTATATAGTTAGGAATTAGCATTAAAAAAACCTTTGAAATTCACTGAAAAAACCACAGGTTTCCCACCAGTTATAGTTAGGAATTAGCATTTAAAAAACCTTTGAAATTCACTGAAAAAACCATAGGTTTCACACCAGTTATAGTTAGGAATTAGCATTTAAAAAACCTATTAAATTCACTGACAAAACCAGTTATAGTTAGCTGGAAATTTTACTGATATAAAACCAATGAAATTCCACGTTATAGTTAGTTGGACTCACTATAACTTGCGCGTGCAATGCACTGCTGATGACGTCACATTTTACATCACTCATGACATGGTCAGTGACATCACTCATGACATCACTGATGACACCATCCTTGTGACATAGTGACAGACCTCCTTTCACTGTAATGTAACCCTTGAAACACATATTCAAAAATAGAAACTGAAATTTAAAAAAAAATGGAGATACCCATATCAGTTACAACAAGCAATTCAGTAATTCCACCATCTATATGCACATCCAGTCATTCACCAACAGTTCTATATAGTCACTCATACATATACTCACTTATCATATGAAGTGATACACCTATACATCCTGTTACACACCGACAGTCATCCAAAAGTTACTCACACACATACTCACACGTGCAAATAAACTATTGAACATCCATTTATTTGAATATAGAGTTATACACACACTTCCACCTTACTTGTATTGAAAATTACACATATTTATTCTCTTAAACAATCACTTATAGAAACACATACTTATTTAAACAGGAACTCTTACAATCTCTTACTCTCACATATACTCACTTATATACATCAATATTCACATATACTAGATTAAAACATATGTAGTTAATGATAAAGACACTAGTGAGACAGTCATTCACTCACTAACAAACACATATACACACTCATCCATCCATACAGTCCTGCACATATGCTGTCTTCAAAACACATACAAACAGCGAGTCAGTCACTCATGCATCTATGTGCTAAGTAATACCCCCACCAAACCATATAGACACTCATACTGATACTAAGAGAAACATCTAATAACCCATATACATACGCATGTAGCTACTTACCAACACATGTAGCCACTTATAAACAAAGTGAAACAATAATATATATATTTAAATATTTAAACATTACTCACTAATATTTTTTTTTCAGAAAGACACATATTCACTGGATGGTGTCATCAGTGATGTCATGAGTGATGTCACTGACCATGTCATGAGTGATGTAAAATGTGACGTCATCAGCAGTGCATTGCACGCGCAAGTTATAGTGAGTCCAACTAACTATAACGTGGAATTTCATTGGTTTTATATCAGTAAAATTTCCAGCTAACTATAACTGGTTTTGTCAGTGAATTTAATAGGTTTTTTAAATGCTAATTCCTAACTATAACTGGTGTGAAACCTATGGTTTTTTCAGTGAATATATATATATATATATATATTACCTACTGGCGGTCGCCAGTAGGTATATATAGTTAGGATTTTTTCTCTATGGGATTTTTGAAAATTCTATGTCTAATAACTTTGGCGTTTGTGGACGGAATTGGCTGAAATTTTCAGGAAAATGGAACATTTTGTTTCTGAGCAGCCCCTGACAATTTGGGGGGGTTTCATCAAGGTGGGGCCGAGAAAAAATGGGGGTCCCAAAACGCGTTTTTCCCATGTTAATTTCCATAGGGCGGTTGGCCTCACTTTTAGCTCGAACGGCTGAATGGATTTGCACGAAACTTGGCAAAATTGTAGGGACTGTTAGCCCGATGTGCCTTTGCTAGGTCTCAATATATGTGCTCCAGTGGATTTTGAGTAATTTAGGTTCAAAAAAAGATATATATCTGGGCGGAGCCTAACCACACATCTGATCTGATTGGCTGTCAGCACTTCATCCAAGAAGTGTTGGCAGCCATCTTGGGACCAATATACATGATAGCACCTCATTAAAAAGCATTGTAGTTAATAGAGGGTTTTAGGACTTTAGTTACATTATAAATCATTTGTTGATGGTACCATACTCGTTTTAGGAATTGTGGTGGGTTCTAAGGTGATTTTACCATGTGAAAAAACCTTCTGCTGTGATATCATGAATATTGTTTAAAAGAAAACTAATATCTCATGATTTTCCCACAGTGGTTTGGAAGGGGATCTATAAGCTAAACTGAAAGCATATTTTCTGTAAATTCACATTATCTTTCTCAGTCATGTGAAAATGAAGTCTGACATTCTCAGTAAAACATGTACATCCAACAAGGACAGAGACTGTCAGTTGATTCCTTTGTGTTCTACTGCAGCCTCCTAGAGTGTTCTAAAGAACAACTAGAGCGCTAACAGTCCTACTTATTACAAAGGTATTGCACACCTGAAGCCATCTTGATTGGAATAAAGTGGTAACTCTTAAAACATTTAATTTAAAAAGAAACAACATGAGGGGGTATATTTTGCCATAGAAAGTATGATTAGTGCTGCAGAATGAAAAATTAGGGCACATTTTGAGTGACTTCTCAAATCCTTTTCTATTTCATTAAAACATTCTGACATGCAGTCTCCCAAAATGGCCACCAGAGACAAAAGAGCCCAAATGTAGCCCAAATATCACCCAGATGTAGCCCAAGTATAGCCCAATGACAGAATGTCCCAGAGTGTTCTAAAGAACAACTAGAGCGCTAACAGTCCTATTTATTACAAAGGTATGGCACACCTGAAGCCATCTTGATTGGAATAAAGTGGTAACTCTTAAAACATTTAATTTAAAAAGAAACAACATGAGGGGGTATATTTTGCCATAGAAAGTATGATTAGTGCTGCAGAATGAAAAATTAGGGCACATTTTGAGTGACTTCTCAAATCCTTTTCTATTTCATTAAAACATTCTGATATGCAGTCTCCCAAAATGGCCACCAGAGACAAAAGAGCCCAAATGTAGCCCAAATATCACCCAGATGTAGCCCAAGTATAGCCCAATGACAGAATGTCCCAGAGTGTTCTAAAGAACAACTAGAGCGCTAACAATCCTACTTATTACAAAGGTATAGCACACCTGGAGCCATCGTGATGGGAATAAAGTGGTAACTCTTAAAACATTTAATTTAAAAAGGAACAAAATGAGGGGGTATATTATGCAATAGAAGGTATTATTAGTGCTGCAGAAAGAAAAATTAGGGCACATTTTGAGTGACTTTTCAAATCCTCTTCTATTTCATTAAAAAATTCTGACATGCAGTCTCCCAAAATGGCCACCAGAGACAAAAGAGCCCAAATGTAGCCCAAATATCACCCAGATGTAGCCCAAGTATAGCCCAATGACAGAATGTCCCAGAGTGTTCTAAAGAACAACTAGAGCGCTAACAGTCTTACTTATTACAAAGGTATGGCACACCTGAAGCCATCTTGATTGGAATAAAGTGGTAACTCTTAAAACATTTAATTTAAAAAGGAACAAAATGAGGGGGTATATTTTGCATATGAATTATGATTAGTGCTGCAGAAAGAAAAATTAGGGCACATTTTGAGTGACTTCTCAAACCCTCTTCAATTTCATTAAAAAATTCTGACACACAGTCTCCCAAGATGGCCACCAGAGACAAAAGAGCCTAAATGTAGCCCAAATATCACCCAGATGTACCCCGAGTATAGCCCAATGACAGAATGTCCCAGAGTGTTCTAAAGAACAACTAGAGCGCTAACAGTCTTACTTATGACAAAAGTATGGCACACCAGAAGCCATCTTGATTGGAATGAAGTGGTAAGTCTGAAAACACTCAATTTAAAAAGGAACAACATGAGGGGGTTAATTTTGTCATAGAAAGTATGATTAGTGCTTCAGAAAGAAAAATTAGGGATCATTTTGAGTGACTTCTCAAATCCTCTTCTATTTCATTAAAAAAATTCTGACATGCAGACTGAAACATGCACTTTGAATACCAGCAGCAGACGTCCCTGGTGAGCAGTAGCTTTACTACAGTGATCTAATGTGCAACTAGAGTGCTAACATTCAGAATTTATGGCAAATGTGTGACACATCTGAATGCCTTCTTGATGGAACCAAAGTAAACAAGCATTGAAAATGCAATAGATCTCGCCCTCGTTTAAGTTAAAGCCATTCTGTTTGTAATGAGGTGACTTTTTAGCTTTGCTTTTATTAGTGTTTTTCAACTTTCATGTAAATAACATGCATCTGTATGCATATAAGTATATGTATGCATGCATTTATGTTTGTATTTATATAGATATACAGATGATATATGTTTATATATGTATGTATATATATATATATATTCACTGAAAAAACCATAGGTTATAGACCATATATAGTTAGGAATTAGCATTTACAAAACCTTGAAAATTCACTGAAAAAACCATAGGTTATAGACCATATATAGTTAGGAATTAGCATTTACAAAACCTTAAAAATTCACTGAAAAAACCATAGGTTATAGACCATATATAGTTAGGAATTCGCATTTACAAAACCTTATTTTACTCACACAAAACCATTGAAATTCCATATATAGTTAGTTGCACTAACTATATATCGCGCACCCGCAATCCACTGCTGATGATGTCACATATTACATCATTCATGACATGGTCAGTGACATCACTGATGACATCACTGATGACATCTCAAATGACATCACTGATGACATCACTGATGACAACATCCAGTGACTGTATGTTTCTGTAAAGTTAAAATATGTCTTACATATTGAAGAATGAGTGGATGTATAAGTGTCTGGATGAAGGATTTAGTAGGTGCATGACTGACTGTATGAGTGAGTGATTAAATGTGTCTCACTGAGTGCATGGGTTAGTGACTAAACTGTCTTAATTTGTGCATCATTATGTCTGTTGTTCTGTAAACTGTTGCATGTGTTGATAAGTAGCTATATGAGTAACTATATGGGTTATTGATTGGTTGCCCAAGTATTTGTATGGGAGACTGAGTGTGTGTGTGGGTGGCTGGGAGGTGTATGACTCTGTGCATAGATGTGTGAGCAGTTGATTCACTAGATGTATGGTTTCAAAAGTGCATGTGGAAACAGCTGTATGGGCGGTTGACTGTGTGCATGAGTGTATTGGTGAGTGAATGGATATCTCAGTGCTACATGTCAAAGTAAGTACATATGTAAAACACAGTACATGTGAGAGTTGACATATATATATAACTGTGCATAAGAGCCAGTGAATGTGTGAGTGGCTGTATGGATCATTGTGAACTTGTATCAGGGATTGTATAAGAGAGTAAATATGTGTTAGTATATGTTTGAATAAGTAAAGTTTGTATAACTGTATAGTTGAGGAAATGGAGGTGTGATTGATTCTTTGCATGACTGACTAGGTGTGTGAGTAACTCCATGGATGAGTGACAGTCTGTGAGTGTCTGTTTACACTGATTGTATCTAAGGTTATATTAGAGTCTGAAGAGGTTCATCGTATTATCACATGAATGATATCATCAGTGATGTGATCAGTAATGTCAAATGAGATGTCATCAGTGATGTCATCAGTGATGTCATTTGAGATGTCATCAGTGATGTCATTTGAGATGTCATCAGTGATGTCATCAGTGATGTCACTGACCATGTCATGAATGATGTAATATGTGACATCATCAGCAGTGGATTGCGGGTGCGCGATATATAGTTAGTGCAACTAACTATATATGGAATTTCAATGGTTTTGTGTGAGTAAAATAAGGTTTTGTAAATGCGAATTCCTAACTATATATGGTCTATAACCTATGGTTTTTTCAGTGAATATATATATATATATATATATATATATATATATATATATATATATATATGTCAGAAAGGGCTCCCAGCCGAAATCCACGCAGGAACCACACAAAGAGACTCGCACTCCTGGGTCTGTGTTTTCAAATGTTTTTAGTGATGTCCCTGACCATGTCATGAATGATGTAATATGTGACATCATCAGCAGTGGATTGCGGGTGCGCGATATATAGTTAGTGCAACTAACTATATATGGAATTTCAATGGTTTTGTGTGAGTAAAATAAGGTTTTGTAAATGCGAATTCCTAACTATATATGGTCTATAACCTATGTTTTTTTCAGTGGATTTTCAAGGTTTTGTAAATGCTAATTCCTAACTATATATTGTCTATAACCTATGGTTTTTTCAGTAAATTTTCAAGGTTTTGTAAATGCTAATTCCTAACTATATATGGTCTATAACCTATGTTTTTTCAGTGAATATATATATATACATACATATATAAACATATATCATCTGTATATCTATATAAATACAAACATAAATAAATGCATGCATACATACATATACTTATATGCATACAGATGCATGTTATTTACATGAAAGTTGAAAAAACACTAATAAAAGCAAAGCTAGAAAGCCACCTCATTACAAACAGAATGGCTTTAACTTAAACGAGGGCGAGATCTATTGCATTTTCAATGCTTGTTTACTTTGGTTCCATCAAGAAGGCATTCAGATGTGTCACACATTTGCCATAAATTCTGAATGTTAGCACTCTAGTTGCACATTAGATCACTGTAGTAAAGCTACTGCTCACCAGGGACGTCTGCTGCTGGTATTCAAAGTGCATGTTTCAGTCTGCATGTCAGAATTTTTTTAATGAAATTGAAGAGGGTTTGAGAAGTCACTCAAAATGTGACCTAATTTTTCTTTCTGCAGCACTAATCATAATTCATATGGCAAAATATACCCCCTCATTTTGTTCCTTTTTAAATTAAATGTTTTAAGAGTTACCACTTTATTCCAATCAAGATGGCTTCAGGTGTGCCATACCTTTGTAATAAGTAGGACTGTTAGCGCTCTAGTTGTTCTTTAGAACACTCTGGGACATTCTGTCATTGGGCTATACTTGGGCTACATCTGGGTGATATTTGGGCTACATTTGGGCTCTTTTGTCTCTGGTGGCCATTTTGGGAGACTGCATGTCAGAATTTTTTAATGAAATAGAAGAGGATTTGAAAAGTCACTCAAAATGTGCCCTAATTTTTCTTTCTGCAGCACTAATAATACCTTCTATTGCATAATATACCCCCTCATTTTGTTCCTTTTTAAATTAAATGTTTTAAGAGTTACCACTTTATTCCCATCACGATGGCTCCAGGTGTGCTATACCTTTGTAATAAGTAGGACTGTTAGCACTCTAGTTGTTCTTTAGAACACTCTGGGACATTCTATAATTGGGCTATACTTGGGCTACATCTGGGTGATATTTGGGCTACATTTGGGCTCTTTTGTCTCTTGTGGCCATTTTGGGAGACTGCATGTCAGAATGTTTTAATGAAATAGAAAAGGATTTGAGAAGTCACTCAAAATGTGCCCTAATTTTTCATTCTGCAGCACTAATCATACTTTCTATGGCAAAATATACCCCCTCATGTTGTTTCTATTTAAATTAAATGTTTTAAGAGTTACCACTTTATTCCAATCAAGATGGCTTCAGGTGTGCCATACCTTTGTAATAAGTAGGACTGTTAGCGCTCTAGTTGTTCTTTAGAACACTCTGGGACATTCTGTCATTGGGCTATACTTGGGCTACATCTGGGTGATATTTGGGCTACATTTGGGCTCTTTTGTCTCTGGTGGCCATTTTGGGAGACTGCATGTCAGAATGTTTTAATGAAATAGAAAAGGATTTGAGAAGTCACTCAAAATGTGCCCTAATTTTTCATTCTGCAGCACTAATCATACTTTCTATGGCAAAATATACCCCCTCATGTTGTTTCTTTTTAAATTAAATGTTTTAAGAGTTACCACTTAATTCCAATCAAGATGGCTTCAGGTGTGCCATACCTTTGTAATAAGTAGGACTGTTAGCGCTCTAGTTGTTCTTTAGAACACTCTAGGAGGCTGCAGTAGAACACAAAGGAATCAACTGACAGTCTCTGTCCTCGTTGGATGTACATGTTTTACTGAGAATGTCAGACTTCATTTTCACATAACTGAGAAAGATAATGTGAATTTACAGAAAATATGCTTTCAGTTTAGCTTATAGATCCCCTTCCAAACCACTGTGGGAAAATCATGAGATATTAGTTTTCTTTCAAACAATATTCATGATATCACAGCAGAAGGTTTTTTCACATGGTAAAATCACCTTAGAACCCACCTCAATTCCTAAAACGAGTATGGTACCATCAACAAATGATTTATAATGTAACTAAAGTCCTAAAACCCTCTATTAACTACAATGCTTTTTAATGAGGTGCTATCATGTATATTGGTCCCAAGATGGCTGCCAACACTTCTTGGATGAAGTGCTGACAGCCAATCAGATCAGATGTGTGGTTAGGCTCCGCCCAGATATATATCTTTTTTGAACCTAAATTACTCAAAATCCACTGGAGCACATATATTGAGACCTAGCAAAGGCACATCGGGCTAACAGTCCCTACAATTTTGCCAAGTTTCGTGCAAATCCATTCAGCCGTTCGAGCTAAAAGTGAGGCCAACCGCCCTATGGAAATTAACATGGGAAAAACGCGTTTTGGGACCCCCTTTTTTCTCGGCCCCCCCTTGATGAAACCCCCCCAAATTGTCAGGGGCTGCTCAGAAACAAAATGTTCCATTTTCCTGAAAATTTCAGCCAATTCCGTCAACAAACGCCAAAGTTATTATAAATATATATATATTTATATATATATATATATATATATATATATATATATATATATATATATATATATATATATATGAATTCCAACCGGAAGGTTAGTGCAATGCCTTTTGCACCAAACCCAGTGCGCAGACACAGCTGATTAAATCCAAGCCAGACTTTCTTCGGATATAACTCCTTTATTTCATAAGGTGCAGAGGTGCAACACACTGCCAAACAGACGCGTTTCGGGCGTGAACGCCCTTGCTCACTGTCAGCGGGTTAACGGTACAACATCAAGTTAAATACATCACTTAATTACACCAGTGCGCGCCAAAAACGCTCCTCAAACAATTCAGTACAATCAAAATAGGACTGAAGTGGGAACCCATTTCCAAAACACACACATATTGGTCCCGCCATTTTGGAGTGGTGTGTGATTGAGTTAAAACAAGCCATATTTATACAATTTGACAACTATGATGTTTACGTTGTCAAAACCGGAGTCAAGAGTTTGGTGATTATGACAATGGTACATTTGATTAAAGAATAGTCCAATATAAAGTGCAAATGCATAGAAGTTCTCAAAGTGCAAATCTTGTTATGTGCAAATACGCAAAGATTTATAACTGTGCAAATACGCAACATAATACCTGTACAAATACATTACTCGGCAAATGAAAATATTTCATATATATACACACATTAAAATCTATTCTTTATACTCATTCTTTTGTACCAACGTTTCGTAGTTTGTCATACATAAAAAACCACATTTGCTTGTGCAAATACGCAAATATATACAGCAAAATAGACTCCATATGATGCAGTAACCTTCATATTTGGCATATTTTAGGCTCTTATTAATGTATCAACATGCTCGGGTTCCTAAAATTTAGATTTAGAGGATCTATGTATGTACGCGACAGAAATAAATCCAAATGATGTTTAAGTGTTCATGTACCGTAAAAAGTGCAAAAATAATGTGAGGGAGTGCTGAGATGTCCTGCTAGACTAAACAAGACAACATCAAGGTTTATGTGAAACAAAAATAATCCAAATACTCATTAAATCATTGTGCTTAGCTGCTTCAGTTACATTTAAAATATGCTACTGCATAGAACTTCAACATTGCCCGTTAGTTCCGCAGGTGGATGTGAGTGGATATGACATATGTTGGTACTCTAAGGTCCCTGCCACAGACCCTAGATCTACCTATGGATAAACAGAGTCATATGTTGAACAATAGAATAGCATATACAGTATTGATTTCAAAAAGACAGCAAAAACGCGACTAAAAATACTGTCGCCAGTAGGTATATATAGTTAGGATTTTTTCTCTATGGAACTTTTGAAAATTCCATGTCTAATAACTTTGGCGTTTGTGAACGGAATAGGCTGAAATTTTCAGGAAAATGGCACATTTTGTTTCTGAGCAGCCCCTGAAAATTTGGGGGGTTCCGTCAAGGGGGGGCAGAGAAAAAAGGGGGTCCCAAAATGCGTTTTTCCCATTCATTTTTCCATAGGGCGTTTGGCCTCACTTTTAGCTCGAACGGCTGAATGGATTTGCACGAAACTTGGCAAAATTGTAGGGGCTGTTAGCCCGATGTGCCTTTGCTGGGTCTCAATATATGTGCTCCAGTGGATTTTGAGAAATTAACGTTTAAGAAAACAGATATATCTGTGACAGCGTCCCGGATAGCGAACCGGTTCGCGTACTTTTCGCGTAACTGAGCTTTGCGAAGCGAAGCTGATTGGCTCTCCGGTGTCTGTCAACATTCTAAACAGTCCGGAGCGGCCGCCATCTTGTCTCTCGGTAGGATCGAGAGAGAAGAGGAGGCCAAAACGAAGGGGGAAATGAAGGAAAGGGGGCAAGGTAGACCCCTTCTGACCCCCTAGGATTGATGAGGGGGGTATTAAAGTGCCCCGCGGGGCCCCAAAAAAAAAAAATTGCGATTTTTTGTCGTAGAGGCGCAAATCTGTACGTGAACCGGGCAGCTAACCGGGCAGCTAACCGGCAGCGTAACGGGAGTCTGAGGAGAAGCTGATTGGCTGTCAACATTGTAAACCGTCCGGAGCGGCCGCAATCTTGTCTCTCGGTAGGATCGAGAGACAAGAGGTGGTGAAAAACGAAGGGGGAAAAGAAGGAAAGGGGGCAAGGTAGCCCCCTCCTGACCCCCAAGGATTGATGAGGGGGATATTAAAGTGCCCGGTGGGGCAAAAAAAAAAAAAATGCGATTTTTCGCCGTAGAGGCGCGTCCCGGTACGCGAACCGGGCAGCTAACTGGGCAGCTACCCGGCAGCGTAACGGGAGTCTGAGGAGAAGCTGATTGGCTGTCAACTTTGTAAACAGTCCGGAGCGGCCGCCATCTTGTCTCTCGGTAGGATCGAGAGACAAGAGGTGGTGAAAAACGAAGGGGGAAATGAAGGAAAGGGGCAGGGTAGACCCCTCCTGACCCCCTAGGATTGATGAGGGGGTCTGGATTTAGTGAGACACTATAAATTGTTAAAGTCCTCCATCCAAATATTTATTTCTATATATACACTCATACTTCAATGCGAATTGCTATATATATAATGCATATTTAAATAACGAAGCAAACCACATTCACTGGATGATGTCATCAGTGATGTCATCATTGATGTCATTTGAGATGTCATCAGTGATGTCACTGACCATGTCATGAATGATGTAATATGTGACATCATCAGCAGTGGATTGCGGTTGCGCGAAATATAGTTGGTACAACTAACTATATAGGAGCAATTTCAATGGTTTTTTAAATGCTAATTCCTAACTATATAAGGCCTGAAACCTTTGTTTTTTTCAGTGAATTTCAAAGGTTTTTTAAATGCTTACTCCTAACTATATATGACCTGAAAGCTATGGTTTTTTAAGTGAATTTGCAAGGTTTTCTAAATGCTAACTCCTAACTATATATTACCTGAAACCTATGTTTTTTTTAGGTGAATTTGCAAGGTTTTTTAATTCTATTAGTGGATAACGTTTAAATATGTTAATATCCTTCTGGGACCACTTTTTAAATGTTGATTCCTAACTATGTCAGGCGTGAAACCTATAGTTTTTTTCAATAAATTTCAAAGGTTTTCTAAATGCTAATTCTTTTAGCAGATAACGTTTAAATATGTAAATATCATTCTGGGACCACCTGAGCAGTTCTAGGGGTCAGGGTGTTTCTACCCTGCCCCCTTTTTGCGTTCTACACGTTTGTTTTTCTGCTTCTTTTGTGCCTCGGTCTACCTAGCACAAGATGAATGCCAACACTTCCTGGTTAGAAGTGTTGACAGCCAATGAGCATGCTGCTTTCCTCTGAAAGGCATGCGGATTGGCTGCCACTGTCTGTCAACACTCCAAACCAGGAAGTGTTGGCAGCCATCTTGTGACTCGGTAGAACCAAGGCACAAGAAAGCAGTGAAACAAAGGTGCAAAACACGCAAAGGGGGCAGGGTAGAAGAACTTCGATGCCCTAGGCCTGCTCAGGGGTCCCACAAGGACCCCCCAGGCCCCCTCAAAATTATTATTTTTTTTTGTTTTGGGCCTTGGGGGTCCTTGTGGGACCCCCTGAGCAGGCCTAGGGGGTCAGGGGTACTTCTACCCTGCCCCCTTTTGAGTTCTACACGTTTGTTTTTCTGCTTTCTTGTGACTCAGTCTACTGAGGCACAAGATGGCTGCCAACAATTTCTGTTTTGGAGTGTTGACAGACATTGGCAGCCAATCAGCATGCAGCTCGCGCACGCTAAGGTCCGCGCACGTGCAAGGGCAGTGCAAGGACGGTGCACGCCCGTGGGCGCACTGTGTCCCGCCTATAGATATATAATTTGAAAAAAGTCAATTTTCTCAACAATTACTGAATGGATTTTCACCAAATATACAAAAGGCACTTCTGCATACCAGGCTCTACCATTTTGCCAAGTTTGCAGTAATCCCATTCAGCCGTTTGGGCTATAGCTGTGTCTAAAGGTCCTATGGGAAATTGCATTGGACTCAATTTCACATTCAATTTTCTCATAAACTACTGAAGGGCTTTACACCAAACATACAAAAGGCACTGCTCCATACCAGTCCCTATCATTTTGCCAAATCTGGTGTAATTCCGTTCAGCCGTTCGAGCTGTAGCCTTGTCAGAATGTCCCTATGGAAATTAACATGGGGAAAACACATTTTCTCGGCCTCCGCTTGACGAATCCCTTGAAACTTTCTGGGAAGGAGCGGAGCGCAGCGAGGCAAATTTAAATAAAAATACAAGCAGATCCCTCATTCTCCGCTAAAGTTATTCCCAATAGAATGTTCGGCATTTCCTATGATAACTAGGTCCTAACTATATATACCTACTGGCTATCGCCAGTAGGTAATGTATGTATATATATATATATATATATTCACTCGAACTTCCCACAAAAGCGAAGGAATGACAAGCCACACCAGCCGGGTATGCTTACAGGTTTTCTTTATTGGGCACAAAGACGCGTTTCGAGCGCACTGGCTCTTGGTCACATGTATATATATATATATATATATATATATATATATATATATATATATATATATATATATATATATATATATTATTTAATTAATTTTGTGGAACCTCCTGAGGCTCAGCCGGGAGTAGAATTGCTCGCATTTCCAATTTTTAAAGCACAGAACTTGTCATTTTAAAACTTCACTTACTTGCTTCCTGGCACCAGACACTCTTGGGCAGGGCTCTTGGTTCACAGTGGATTAAGCGCTGTAAAGGGAAACCTATTACAATTCCAGCCGCCATTCTCCTCGCTAAGGCACGGGACACGCCCACTTACGAGGCCACGCCCCCCGCGACAGGTATATAGCGCGCTGAACACTAGCGACGCTTGATTAATTTTGTGGAACCTCCTGAGGCTCAGCCGGGAGTAGAATTGCTCGCATTTCCGATTTTTAAAGCACAGAACTTGTCATTTTAAAACTTCACTTACTTGCTTCCTGGCACCAGACACTCTTGGGCAGGGCTCTTGGTTCACAGAGGATTAAGCGCTGTAAAGGGAAACCTATTACAATTCCAGCCGCCATTCTCCTAGCTAAGGCACGGGACACGCCCACTTACGAGGCCACGCCCCCCGCGACAGGTATATAGCGCGCTGAACACTAGCGACGCTTGATTAATTTTGTGGAACCTCCTGAGGCTCAGCCGGGAGTAGAATTGCTCGCATTTCCGATTTTTAAAGCACAGAACTTGTCATTTTAAAACTTCACTTACTTGCTTCCTGGCACCAGACACTCTTGGGCAGGGCTCTTGGTTCACAGCGGATTAAGCGCTGTAAAGGGAAACCTATTACAATTCCAGCCGCCATTCTCCTCGCTAAGGCACGGGACACGCCCACTTACGAGGCCACGCCCCCCGCGACAGGTATATAGCGCGCTGAACACTAGCAACGCTTGATTAATTTTGTGGAACCTCCTGAGGCTCAGCCGGGAGTAGAATTGCTCGCATTTCCGATTTTTAAAGCACAGAACTTGTCATTTTAAAACTTCACTTACTTGCTTCCTGGCACCAGACACTCTTGGGCAGGGCTCTTGGTTCACAGCGGATTAAGCGCTGTAAAGGGAAACCTATTACAATTCCAGCCGCCATTCTCCTAGCTAAGGCACGGGACACGCCCACTTACGAGGCCACGCCCCCCGCGACAGGTATTTAGCGCGCTGAACACTAGCGACGCTTGATTAATTTTGTGGAACCTCCTGAGGCTCAGCCGGGAGTAGAATTGCTCGCATTTCCGATTTTTAAAGCACAGAACTTGTCATTTTAAAACTTCACTTACTTGCTTCCTGGCACCAGACACTCTTGGGCAGGGCTCTTGGTTCACAGCGGATTAAGCGCTGTAAAGGGAAACCTATTACAATTCCAGCCGCCATTCTCCTCGCTAAGGCACGGGACACGCCCACTTACGAGGCCACGCCCCCCGCGACAGGTATTTAGCGCGCTGAACACTAGCGACGCTTGATTAATTTTGTGGAACCTCCTGAGGCTCAGCCGGGAGGAGAATTGCTCGCATTTCCGATTTTTAAAGCACAGAACTTGTCATTTTAAAACTTCACTTACTTGCTTCCTGGCACCAGACACTCTTGGGCAGGGCTCTTGGTTCACAGCGGATTAAGCGCTGTAAAGGGAAACCTATTACAATTCCAGCCGCCATTCTCCTCGCTAAGGCACGGGACACGCCCAATTACGAGGCCACGCCCCCGCGACAGGTATATAGCGCGCTGAACACTAGCGACGCTTGATTAATTTTGTGGAACCTCCTGAGGCTCAGCCGGGAGTAGAATTGCTCGCATTTCCGATTTTTAAAGCACAGAACTTGTCATTTTAAAACTTCACTTACTTGCTTCCTGGCACCAGACACTCTTGGGCAGGGCTCTTGGTTCACAGCGGATTAAGCGCTGTAAAGGGAAACCTATTACAATTCCGGCCGCCATTCTCCTCGCTAAGGCACGGGACACGCCCACTTACGAGGCCACGCCCCCCCCCCCCCCGCCTTCCCGCCTCTTCTCCTCCCATAAACATGTGTAATTACCGGAAGCGCAGCGGACGAGCGCAGCGGGCGCGACGAATGCGCGCCGAAGGCGCGCATAAGGCAAGCTCGTCTGCGCTCGTCCGCGCCGAGACCGGGCTAAGGGCCACCCCCCCTGATCCTTCATCTCCTTATCCCGCAACCAGCACCTCGCCAATAACTTACACTCTGGATCAACTCCTCAGCATCAAACAAACAACCAGGTACCCTCACTCATTACCAAACTTTAACTATATCGATCCTAGGTTCGGACCACTCAAGTGTCCCACTTGCACTGAGACGCCACCCATCTCACCCCCTATACCTCCCCCTCTAGTAACAGCAGCTCTTATCAATGCAAGATCCCTACCAAAACATAAATTCGAAATCGCCGAGTTCATAGACTCGCAACAGATAGATATTCTATTTATCACCGAAACTTGGGGAGACGAGGCCTCTGGCCCCGATTTCAGAGACGCCACACCTGACAACTACTGTGTGTGTAAACTAGACAGACCTATAAGGAAGGGCGGAGGAGTCGCAATCATGTATAAAGATCACCTCAAAATATCTACTACAGACACAACCTATCCTGAATGCGAGGCCCTCCTCTTCTCAATAGGCCTATCCAGTAAAGCAACATTTAAAGGTATGCTGATTTACCGCCCTCCAGGATCCAGAGCCAAATTTCTAGCACGCCTGGATCACATAATCGAGACATCTATTGGAGCACCACAGTTCACCATCCTAGGTGATTTTAACTTTCACCTCGAAGTTTCAGAAGATCCTGACACTAAAATGTTGCTTGGAGACTTAGAGACTGCCGGTCTCACCCAAATTGTTAAAAAACCCACGCACAAAGCAGGCCATACGTTGGATGGAGTATTCACCAACAATCCTGAAATCTCCATCACAGAGGTCATTCCTCTAATCTGGACTGATCACTCTGCTATATGCTTCTCTATCCCTACTAAACCCACGCCCCCTCGGCTGTCTCTTCCCCACCCTACCACATTCAGAGACTGGAAGAACTTAAATCTCGAACGTCTCACTCAGATGATTCAGGATAGCCCATCGCTTAATGAGCATGATCCCATAGCAGCGTCAGACACTTATACGGAGATTCTGATCGAAGCCTGCAACAAATTAGCACCTCCTAAAAACTCCTACCGTACTAGAAAACGCCCATCAGCCCCCTGGTTCTCTGAGCCGCTCAGACTTCAGCGTCAGTATTGCAGAAACCTTGAACGGCAGTGGCGCCGTAACTTTAACACATCTGACAAGATTAGTTACAAAAGCGCTCTCACTAACTATAAAAAACTCATAAAAACAGAAAAAACCACATACTATACAAGCCAAATTAATGAGGCGAAAAACTCCTCAGGGAAACTATTTCAAGTAGTAACCTACCTGGCCAATCCATCTGTTCCTCAGTCAGAAGGGTCTCAAGCCCTTTCTGATACATTAGCCAATTTTTTCGAGGACAAGGTTAGAGCCATCTTTAACACATTTACACCTGAGGTAGCGACCATTCCCTCTCATTCCACAGCTGACACCGGCCCTTCATTCACAGGCTTTGAACCTACCTCCTGTGAATTCATTCAACCACTGATTGCTCGAACCAAATCCGGCTCACCTTTGGACCCTTGCCCTCCAAACATTCTCAACCTCATCTCGGAGGTTATTGCCCCTCCCCTAACCACCATCTGCAATGCAATGTTTGAATCCGGTGTATACCCCCCGCAGTGGAAAAAAGCAATAATCAAACCGCTGCTTAAAAAACCTAGTCTAGACCCTCTCCTTCCGGCTAGTTATAGGCCCATGGCCTGTCTCCCATTCCCTGCAAAGATCTTTGAAAAGATTATGAATATCCAGCTGTCAAATTACATCCATTACAATAATCTACTGGATGATACCCAATTTGGGTTCCGACAGGGCCACGGAACAGAGACGGCACTGCTGAAAGCAGCAGATGAGATTAGGTCTACGATGGATAATGGAGGAGCCGCAGTTCTAGTACTCCTGGACCTATCTGCGGCCTTCGACACGGTCGACCACGCCACCTTGATCTACCGTGTCGAAGCCATAGGAATCACATGCAAAGCAAAAAACCTCCTGGCCTCATTCCTGTCGAACCGTCCACAAACAGTGAAATTAGGCAATTTCACATCCCAGACCTTCTCCTTGCCATGTGGAGTACCACAGGGATCCTCGCTAAGTCCGACACTATTTAATATCTATGTGTCGGACCTGGCGAGGGTCATAAAATCCTGTGGAATCTCACTCACTACCTACGCTGACGATACCCAATTGGTGTTATCGATACATAATGACGGAATCTCAGTAGCAGCCAATTTCCAAATGGGAATGAAGGCAATAAGCTCCTGGATGTCATCCAACTGTCTTAAACTCAACTCTGATAAGACAGAAGTGATGACATTCGGGAGGCTTCAACCCACCTGGTCCCCTCAATGGTGGCCTAACCAGATGGGTCAACCGCCAGAACCTGTGACGAAGGTACGCAACTTGGGCGTTATCTTCGATAACAAATTGACATTCCAGCAACATGTCAATGCTGTGGTTTCTGCTTCCTTCCACGTACTAAAAAGGATAAAAAAACTAATCCCATACCTTCCGTCACATGCAGGTAAAACCTTGGTGAGTACATTAGTATTCTCCAAAACTGATTACTGCAATGCATTGTTACTTAATACACAACAAAAGGTTCTTAATAAATTGCAAACTGTCCAGAACGCTGCCGCCAGAACACTGCTATCTATCCCTAGATTTGCATCAGTTTCCCCCTACATTCGACAATTACATTGGCTACCAGTGAGGAGCCGCATCAAGTTTAAGGCTTTATGCATTGCATATAAGGCCATTCACGACCAAGGACCCTTATTCTTAAGAAAAGCCTTCCGACCGCTTGAACACACCAGAACTCTGCGGTCATCCTCAGCGCACCTACTCATGGTCCCCCGTACAAGAAGGGCCAACTGGGGCGACAAACGCTTTGCTGTGGCCACGGCCAAACTATGGAACGCACTTCCTCTAAACATCAAGAGCGCTCCGACCCTTCTTAACTTTAGAAAACAACTAAAGACATGGTTGTTCCCTGCCTAATCCTCCCCCCTCCTCCGGAGAGTTCTGCAACTACAGCGCCGAGACACCCCAGGGTATTTGCGCGCTCTAAAAATCGCCAGAAATAAATAAATAAATAAATAAATAAATAAATAAATATATATATATATTCAATGAAAAAACCATTGGTTTTAGGCCATATATAGTTAGGGATTTGCATTTAGAAAACCTTATTTTACTCGCATAAAACCATTGAAATTCCATATATAGTTATAAGCGCTAACTATATATCGCACACCCGCAATCCACTGCTGATGATGTCACATATTACATCATTCATGACATGGTTAGTGACATCACTGATGACATCACTGATGACATCTCAAATGACATCACTGATGACATCACTGATGACAACATCCAGTGACTGTATGTTTCTGTAAAGTTAAAACATGTTTTACATATTGAAGAATGAGTGCATGTATAAGTGTCTGGATGAAGGATTTACTAGGTGCATGACTGACTGATTGAGTGAGTGATTAAATGTGTCTCACTGAGTGCATGGGTTAGTGACTAAACTGTTTTAATTTGTGCATCATTATATCTGTTGTTCTACAAACTGCTGCATATGTTGATCAGTAGCTATATGAGTAACTGTATGGGTTATTGATTGGTTGTCCAAGTATTTGTATGGGAAACTGAGTGTGTGTGTATGGGTGGCTGGGAGGTGTGTGACTCTGTACATAGATGTGTGAGTAGTTGATTCACTATATGTATAGATTCAAACCTGCATGTGGAAACAGCTGTATGGGCGGTTGACTGTGCATGAGTGTATTAGTGAGTGAATGGATATCTCAGTGCTACATGTCAAATTAAGTACATATGTAAAACACAGTACATGTGAGAGTTGACATCTATAAATAACTGTGCATAAGAGCTAGTGAATGTGTGAGTGGCTGTATGGATCATTGTGAACATGTATCAGAGATTGTATAAGAGAGTAAAGTAAATATGTGTTAGTATATGTTTGAATAAGTAAGGTGTGTATAACTGTATAGTTGAGAAAATGGAGGTGTGATTGATTTTTGGCATAGCTGACTAGGTGTGTGAGTAACTCCATGGATGAGTGACTGTCTGTTTACACTGATTGTATCTAAGGTTATATTAGAGTCTGAAGAGGTTCATGGTATTATCACATGAATGATATCATCAGTGATGTGATCAGTCATGTCAAATGAGATGTTATCAGTGATGTCATCAGTGATGTCATTTGAGATGTCATCAGTGATGTCATCAGTGATGTCACTAACCATGTCATGAATGATGTAATATGTGACATCATCAGCAGTGGATTGCGGGTGCGCGATATATAGTTAGCGCTTATAACTATATATGGAATTTTAATGGTTTTATGCGAGTAAAATAAGGTTTTCTAAATGCAAATCCCTAACTATATATGGCCTAAAACCAATGGTTTTTTCATTGAATTTTCAAGGTTTTGTAAATGCAAATTCCTAATTATATATGGAGTATAACCTATGGTTTTTTCTGTGAATTTCAATGGTTTTTTAATAGCAAATATCAAAAGCTGTCTAATGTCAAGTACGTGATAGGTAAAAACGTTTTCGTGTTTATGCACGCTGATGTGCTTTGAACGCTGCCCCCCCCCCACTCCCCTCTTTTCTCTTAGTAGTACTCTCTCTTTGCAGATAGTGAACGGTAGTTAACTCAGACCTTTACCCCTGTTGTAATCCGTCGTACCTGCTTGTCTCTCCATTTGATTAATTATTATCCAAGCATTTACTGTTTTACAATTGGTTCTCTTTGGATCATTCTCTATTTACAAACAAGCACAAAGTCGCAATACTCTGTTTAGTCTTTGCAGATAGTGAAAAATCGTGTAAAAAAATAAAAGTAATCGAGCAAAATCAGTAGACCACTAATTCGATCTCTTTTTAACCTCGGTAAAATACAAACATTAGGAATAACCCTTCATGAGAAATACGAAAATAGTGAAATGAACTGAGCTCCACACCATGAGGGCTGCAAAACAGCTCGACTCCGCCACCCACACCGCCCAAAATAACGGCAAACCCTATGCAAATATTATAAATATACACAACACACCACCAAAGAAACAGAGTAAAACATTTTATTAAATAACTATTTACATAACTATTTTATACTTTTTATTGCCCGATCCGGCTAGCTCAATCGATCGAGCATGAAAGTCATGCACTGATAACAAGCGTTGAGAGTTTGTAGAATGATGGCTTCAGATTTTCCACATACGGTGTAGTGGCGCGAACTGGCAGGGGGCGTTTGGATTCTACCCCTTCTCCAAATAAGATTTTCATACGTGAATGTTCGTTCATGCTTTTTGTCCCTGAGTTGCTTCCATGTCACTGCCTTACATAAATGGCATAAGTCCTGGTTGTTGAGTGCCATACTTCAGAGTTCTAAGCAGCTCTTGTAACACTGTTTAAACCTTATTTGCACCTGCTGCAGCTTCACTATTCAAAGTAAGTGGGGTCCATTTGTGGACCTGACTGCATTGGAAAACAATGTGATACGGTGCCTCCCTAAACCGCTTGACGGAGGCCCCCAAGGGGCGGTGAGATGGCGTGGACTGAGAGGGGGCGCTTGGCTCCTGCCCCCTCCCCAAGTCGTGTTGCCCTGGTGAGGCCTGAGATCGCCCCCGGCATAGGCGGCCGGCTCCCGGGGTCCGGCGGAATTTTTTCCCTTTTGAAGAATCTTTCATTCTGGACCTTGTCCCACAATCCGTTTCACCTGAAGACACGCTGTCGTAGGGCGCCCCTTTACCGTTTTAGTTGCCATTCCGCCCGCTTTTGGTACTCTGTGCCTCTTCCGCCATTCAGCTGTTTACCGCTCGCTCTTGCGACTACAACGTCTCGCTCACCATGTAGTTGAGTTGCTCCCGCTCTTAAGATTTGACCGAACTTTTTGGACTGCTGAAAGCGGTGGAATTCCGACCGCTGGTTGGTGGAGACATTTTGACTATATTCTGCACCTGCATTGTCGCGTAATGCGTCATATGACGCGACGCGTTAGCGCACCCGGAAGTGCTCCGGTGCGCAAGGCGCAGCTTCCCGGAAACGATCCAGAGCGCGCCGCGCAGCGCGTAACGTAAGCATAACAGGCCATGTGACTTGTTAATAAAACTTTTCATTGGTTCATTTTACTTTTCTTTTCCTAATTATGTAAGACTAGGTCATGTGACCTAAAAATAACACTTTTCATTGGATTAAAACATTTTTTTTCCCCAAACGATGAAAGCCCCACCTTGTTTCTGGATGTTTCAGACTGAAGCTGGCGTCACCATGAGAGCACCACCATCTCGTAGCTCCGTCGTGGCCATTCCGCAAGCAATCATGGCAGCCGCTCCCCACCGGAAGCCTGCGGGAGTCGAGGGCCCCCAAGACTTTTGTACAATCTTCAAGGCTGAGGGGACGCTTTCGAGAATGGAACCCAAGCCCTGGCAGACAAGCGTCCGAGTTCCAAGGTGTCCCAGGGCCATTTTACTGGACCAGGCCCAAATCCGAAGAGCCGGCCGCCATTTTAAGAGTCCTGTGGCAACTCAACTACATGGTGAGCGAGACGCTGTAGCCGTAAGAGCGGGCGCTAAACAGCTGAATGGCGGAAAAGGGGGGTCCCAAAACGCGTTTTTCCCATTCATTTTTCCATAGGGCGGTTGGCCTCACTTTTAGCTCGAACGGCTGAATGGATTTGCACGAAACTTGGCAAAATTGTAGGGACTGTTAGCCCGATGTGCCTTTGCTAGGTCTCAATATATGTGCTTCAGTGGATTTTGAGAAATTAATGTTTAAAATAAGATATATATCTGTAACAGCGCTCCGGGCAGCGCTCCGGTTCGCGTACTTTTCGCGTAACGGAACTTTGCGATGCGAAGCTGATTGGCTCTCCGGTGTCTGTCAACATTCTAAACAGTCCGGAGTGGCCGCCATCTTGTCTCTCGGTAGGATCGAGAGACAAGAGGAGGCCAAAACAAACGGGGAAATGAAGGAAAGGGGGCAAGGTAGACCCCTTCTGACCCCCTAGGATTGATGAGGGGGATATTATAAAGCCACGCGGGGCCAAAAAAAAAAAAAAAATTCCGATTTTTTCGCCGTAGAGACGCGTCTTGGTACGCGAACCGGGCAGCTAACCGGGCAGCTAACCGGGAAGCTAACCGGCAGTGTAACGGGAGTCTGAGGAGTAGCTGATTGGCTGTCAACATTGTAAACAGTCCGCAGCGGCCGCCATCTTGTCTCTCTGTAGGATCGAGAGACAAGAGGAGGCCAAAACAAAGGGGGAAATAAAGGAAAGAGGGCAAGGTAGACCCCTCCTGAACCCCTAGGATTGATGAGGGGGCTATTAAAGTTCCCTGCGGGGCAAAAGAAAAAAAAATTGCGATTTTTCGCGGTAAAGGTGCTGCCTGGTACGTTAACCGGGCAGCTAACCGGCAGCGTAACGGGAGTCCGACATATTGTGTTTTTTGAACGTTTGTGATATGTGCACGTGTGGATTTTGTCTAATTAAGGGTAAAAAAATATATATATATCTTTAAGCGTGTTCTGGCGCGCTTACGTTTTGGGTTTGGTTTGCGCTGCAGAGACGATACGTCACGGTTATGCGATGCATCATGAGGCGTCTCACGGGCTACGTGATACGTCACTTAATAAAGAATATATTTTACAGCTATAGATATTAGCTTTTAAAAAACCAATGAAATTCACAGAAAAAAACAGGTTATAGACCATATATAGTTAGGAATTTGCATTTACAAAACCTTGAAAATTCAATGAAAAAACCATAGGTTATAGACCATATATAGTTAGGGATTAGCATTTAAAAAACCTTATTTTATTTGCACAAAACCATTGAAATTCCATATATAGTTAGTTGCACTAACTATATATCGCGGACCCGCAATCCACTGCTAATGATGTCACATATTACATCATTCATGACATGGTCAGTGACATCACTGATGACATCACTGATGACATCTCAAATGACATCACTGATGACATCACTGATGACATCTCAAATGACATCACTGATGACATCACTGACATCTCATTTGACATTACTGATTACATCACTGATGATATCATTTATGTGATAATACATCTTCAGACTCTAATATAACCTCAGATACACTCAGTGTAAACAGGCACTCACAGACTGTCACACATCCATGGAGTTACTCACACACCTAGTCAGTCATGCAAAGAATCAATCACATCTCCATTTCCTCAACTATACAGTTATACACACCTTACTTATTCAAACATATACTAACACATATTTACTCTCTTATACAATCCTTGATACAAGTTCACAATGATTCATACAGCCACTCTCACATTCACTGGCTCTTATGTTCAGTTGTTTATATATGTCAACTCTCACATGGAGTGTGTTTTACATATGTACTTACTTTGACATGTAGCACTGAGATATCCATTCACTCACCAATATACTCATGCACACAGTCAACTGTCCATACAGCTGTTTCTACATGCACTTTTGAACCCATACACCTAGGGAATCAACTGCTCACACATCTATGCACAGAGTTATACACCTCCCAGCCACCCACACACATACTCAGTCTCCCATACAAATACTTGGGCAACCATTCAATAACCCATATAGTTTCTGATATAGCTACTGATTTAAACATGCAGCAGTTTACAGAACAACATAAATAATGATTGCCAAATTAAGACACTTTAATCACTAACCCATGCACTCAGTGAGACACATTTAATCATTCTCTCATACAGTCAGTCATGCACCTACTAAATCCTTCATCCAGACACTTATACATCCACTCATTCTTCAATATGTAAGACATATTTTAACTTTACAGAAACATACAGTCACTGGGTGTTGTCATCAGTGATGTCATCAGTGATGTCATTTGAGATGTCATCAGTGATGTCATCAGTGATGTCACTGACCATGTCATGAATGATGTAATATGTGACATCATTAGCAGTGGATTGCGGGTCCGCGATATATAGTTAGTGCAATATATGGAATTTCAATGGTTTTGTGCAAATAAAATAAGGTTTTTTAAATGCTAATCCCTAACTATATATGGTCTATAACCTATGGTTTTTTCATTGAATATATATATATATATATATATATATATATATATATATATATATATATATATATATATTACCTACTGGCGGTCGCCAGTAGGTAGTTATAGTTAGGATAATTTTCAATGTTAAATCTCAACATTCTATTTTGAATAACTTTGGCGCCGGTTGACGAATCTGCCTGAAATTTTCAGGAAAATGGTCTCATGGCGGTCCGGTCCTTCCCTGAAAGTTTGGGGGGGATTCATCAAGCGGGGGCCGAGATAAAAGGGGGGTCCCAAAACGCGTTTTCCCCATGTTAATTTCCATAGGGCGGTCGATTTCACTTTTAGCCCGAACGGCTGAATGGATTTCCACCAAACTTGGCAAAATTGTAGGGACTGGTAGCCCGATGTGCCTTTGCTATGTCTCAAGATATGTGCTCCGGTGGATTTTGAGTAATTAAGGTTCAAAAAAATATATATATCTATAGCCGCGCTCCGGTACGCGCACCGGTACGCGCACCGGGCGCTTACCACGACTTGCGCGGAGAAAGCTGATTGGCTCTGGGGGGTCTGTAAACATTCTAAACAGTCCGGAGCGGCCGCCATCTTGTGTCTCGGTAGGATCGAGACACAAGAGGTGGCCAAAACAAAGGGGGAAATGACCATAAGGGGGCAGAGTAGACCCCCCTTGACCCCCTAGGTTTGATGTGGGGGCCATAAAAGGGCCCCACGGGGCAAAAAAAAAAAAAAAAATTTTTTGATTTTCGCGGGGTGAGCGCCCGGTACGCGCACCGGTAAGCGTACCGGGGAGTGTACCATGGGGAAAAAGAATGACAGTTTTAAAAGTAGCTGATTAGAAAAAAAAATGTTTAGTTGTTTTTTTTATATATACACATACATATATATAAATGCATATGCACATATATATATGCATATATGTCTATATGTGTGCGTGTAGAGAGAGGTAGAGAGGTAGAGGTGTAGAGGTAGAGAGGTAGAGAGGTAGAGAGTAGAGAGTGAGTAATAGAGAGTAGAGAGTGAGTAGTAGAGAGTAGTAGAGAGCAGTAGAGAGAGTAGCAGAGTGAGTAGTAGAGAGTAGTAGAGTGAATAGTAGAGTGAGTAGTAGAGAGTAGTAGAGAGTGAGTAGTAGAGACTGAGTAGTAGAGAGTAGTAGAGAGTAAGTAGTAGAGTGAGTAGTAGAGAGCAGTAGAGAGTGAGTAGTAGAGAGTGGGAGAGAGTAAGTAGTAGAGAGTAGTGGAGAATATTCCAAAGTTTGGCACAGCACCACTTTCACAATGAGTCCAATCAAATCATATCACTTAGAGTACTTATTGAAGCGCTGAATCTTGGTGTATATTCAAATGCTTTTATTTTCCTTAAGTTTATGTACCACAGCCAGCCGAAACGTTTCGTTCTGTACAACAGAACTTCTTCAGGGCGTTCTTATTTCCTTCAAGTTATGTCGGTATCCCGTTGTCATATAACTAGATATTTCTTCCAAATGTTAGACGAGACATAAGTATATTCCTATTCAAAGTGACTAGGTATCAATTTTACCCACACAATTCGGGCAGACTTGAGTAATTTATAGCATCCTCAAAGTCAGTCTTTCAAAAATTCCAAAGTATAGGACATGATAATCCAAATCCAAATGTTTCTCAAGAAAAGTCATTTACAATCGTTCGGAATATCGGTGTTTGGGCAGATATGATCCAGGGACCCCCAGTATGCAAGGGGAATTAGTCCCCCCCTCTGCAAAGGCGCCAGTGGCCTGCATTGCAGAGAGGTGTAACAAGGGTGTGGCCTCATTACACTTCTCTGCAATGCAGCTCCCTCGTGCATACTGGAGGCTCCTGGTGGACTAGTTGACCCCAGGGACCCCCAGTATGCAAGGGGAATTAGTTCCCCCTCTGCAAACGCGGCAGTGGGCTGCGTTGCAGAGAGGTGTAACAAGGGGCATAGTCTCATTACACCTCTGCAATGCAGCCCCAGGCGCATACTGGAGGTTCCAGGTGGGCTAATAGGCCCCCAGGGGCCCCCAGTATGCAAGGGGAATTAGTTTCCCCTCTTCAAACATGCACGGGGGCTGCGTTGCAGAGAGGTGTAAAAAGGGTTGTGGCTTCATTACACCTCTCTGCAATGCAGTCCCCTGGCGCATACTGGAGATTCCTGGTGGGCTTTCAGGTCTTATATAGTTAGGAATTAGCATTAAAAAAACCTTTGAAATTCACTGAAAAAACCACAGGTTTCACACCAGTTATAGTTAGGAATTAGCATTTAAAAAACCTTTGAAATTCACTGAAAAAACCATAGGTTTCACACCAGTTATAGTTAGGAATTAGCATTTAAAAAACCTATTAAATTCACTGACAAAACCAGTTATAGTTAGCTGGAAATGTTACTGATATAAAACCAATGAAATTCCACGTTATAGTTAGTTGGACTCACTATAACTTGCGCGTGCAATGCACTGCTGATGACGTCACATATTACATCACTCATGACATGGTCAGTGACATCACTCATGACATCACTGATGACACCATCCTTGTGACATAGTGACAGACCTCCTTTCACTGTAATGTAACCCTTGAAACACATATTCAAAAATAGAAACTGAAATTTTAAAAAAAATGGAGATACCCATATCAGTTACAACAAGCAATTCAGTAATTCCACCATCTATATGCACATCCAGTCATTCACCAACAGTTCTATATAGTCACTCATACATATACTCACTTATCATATGAAGTGATACACCTATACATCCTGTTACACACCGACAGTCATCCAAAAGTTACTCACACACATACTCACACGTGCAAATAAACTATTGAACATCCATTTATTTGAATATAGAGTTATACACACACTTCCACCTTACTTGTATTGAAAATTACACATATTTATTCTCTTAAACAATCACTTATAGAAACACATACTTATTTAAACAGGAACTCTTACAATCTCTTACTCTCACATATACTCACTTATATACATCAATATTCACATATACTAGATTAAAACATATGTAGTTACTGATAAAGACACTAGTGAGACAGTCATTCACTCACTAACAAACACATATACACACTCATCCATCCATACAGTCCTGCACATATGCTGTCTTCAAAACACATACAAACAGCGAGTCAGTCACTCATACATCTATGTGCTAAGTAATACCCCCACCAAACCATATAGACACTCATACTGATACTAAGAGAAACATCTAATAACCCATATACATTCGCATGTAGCTACTTACCAACACATGTAGCCACTTATACACAAAGTGAAACAATAATATATATATTTAAATATTTAAACATTACTCACTAATATTTATTTTTCAGAAAGACACATATTCACTGGATGGTGTCATCAGTGATGTCATGAGTGATGTCACTGACCATGTCATGAGTGATGTAATATGTGACGTCATCAGCAGTGCATTGCACGCGCAAGTTATAGTGAGTCCAACTAACTATAACGTGGAATTTCATTGGTTTTATATCAGTAACATTTCCAGCTAACTATAACTGGTTTTGTCAGTGAATTTAATAGGTTTTTTAAATGCTAATTCCTAACTATAACTGGTGTGAAACCTATGGTTTTTTCAGTGAATTTCAAAGGTTTTTTAAATGCTAATTCCTAACTATAACTGGTGTGAAACCTGTGGTTTTTTCAGTGAATATATATATATATATATATATATATATATATATATATATATATATATATATACGTTCCAACTCCTACTTCTCGGCAAAGGTACCGAGTCCTCGATGCAGGTACAGACCACAAACACTGCGATTAGTTTCAATTCAAGGGTGGTTTATTGTTCTTCTGTCCCCAGCATGACGCGTTTCGGCTGCAGCAAGGCAGCCTTGATCACATGACTTAAAAGAACCAATAAGTGTACTTATATACTGTGAATGCCCCCAATGAGACTCACATGCAACATAAACATGGAAGAAATACTTCGTAAACGGAGCTATTATCTGAAATCCCATTAACAATGTACAATGGTCCATGTGCAAAAGGCAAATTCATTTCATGATAATATGTATCAATATAAACACATGAAAAGGCAAATTAATATATTTACACACTATTTACAAATAAATATATCATTTTATACTGATGCCTATGGAATAAAGTGCATTTCCCATTAAATTCATGATTCACTCCAATTCATGTATATACATATTCCAGGGTTGCAAAAAGTCTCAAATATAGGGAACGTGCAAAATATGCTATTAGAAAGTGCAAAATAGTGATAATGTGCAAAATTGTGCTTAATAAAACCAAGTGTTATACTCAAATGTTTTTAGGGAGTGCATTGGTGGTGGCACGTTAATTTAATCTCTATTAATGAAGAGTTACATGCCACCCACTAACCGAAGTAAATGTGTGTAATAGTCACAGTAACACTGAAAAACCATTTTTAGACAACACATGTAGTGTGACACGACGGAAACATCATGGCATAGTGCCCAATGCCTGATAAAAAAGCTCGCAACAGGAGGTACGGGGCCAAACGGGTATGTATACTATTTCCAGCGAATATTGTGGCATAGTGCCCTTTTCACTGTTAAGTAGACAGCTTGCAAGAGTTTGGATTGTTAATGGGGGTACCCAAGGTAAGATGGTCAGAAAAGCACTCCCTATCCTCTTGGTGTTATGTGTGACAAAACTCTTCTACCCCTGGCTCTATCCTAACGGATACTTATTCGAGGGTGCTATGACAGAGTGACTTGCATAGCTCACTGGGCTGCTACCTCTAGAGGAAGCAGTAAAGATCCTCCCCCGTATTTAATCCGTTAGGGATTCTGGTATCGAGTAATACGATGTACTTGCTCTCAAGCTGCCTTAACGCTTTCTCCCTGTTTCCCCCTCTGATGTTCTTCGGCACCGCATCAATGATAAAATATCTTAATTCATTTAGGTTCTTATTGTGGACCAATTCGAAATGCCGGGCTACCGGATAATTACCATCCGAATTGACCACGCCCCGTAGGTGTTGCAGAATGCGGTTAAAAGCCTGCAGTTTAGTACTGCCAATGTACCTGAGGCCACAGGTACATTGGAGCACGTCTACTGCAAAGTCCGTGCGGCAGGTGAAATGATCCCTGATCTTGATAGGAATAGGGTCAAAAGCGGAGTAATACTCACTGGTATTTACACCAAATTTGGTATATATATATTCACTGAAAAAACCATAGGTTTCACACCAGTTATAGTTAGGAATTAGCATTTAAAAAACCTATTAAATTCACTGAAAAAAACATAGGTTTCACACCAGTTATAGTTAGCTGGAAATTTTACTGACATAAAACCATTGAAATTCCACATTATAGTTAGTTGGACTCACTATAACTTGCACGTGTAATGCACTGGTGATGACATCACATATTACATCACTCATGACATGGTCAGCGATCAAGCGCTGTCTGCTGCCTACTCCTGGCTGTGCCTCAGGAAGTTCTTTACTATCTGCCTCGCTCGTGAAGTCAGCGCGTTTTTATTATGGTTGCAGGGGGCGTGGCCTCAGAGTGGGCATGTCCCTGATTGGGCGTGGGTGATGGCGGGTAAAGTAGGTCGTCGATTTTCTCCCTTACCAGCGCTCGTTCCGCTGTGTAGGGGATGCCTGCACAAAGTAATCGTGTGACAGGAGGAAAGGTGAGTCAATTTTAAAAACAATAATTTCACAAGTTTAAAATGTCTGCTGCCTTCTTCTCGACTGTGCCTCAGGAGGTTCTTTACACTCTCTACTACTCTCTCTCTACTACTCACTCTTTACTACTCACTACTACTCTCTACTACTCACTCTCTACATCTCACTCTCTACTACTCACTCTCTACTTCTCACTCTCTACTACTCACTCTCTACTACTCACTCTACTACTCACTCTCTACTACTCTCTACTACTCACTCTCTACTACTCTCTCTCTACTAGTCTCTACTACTCTCTCTACTACTCTCTCTCTACTAGTCTCTACCTCTCACTCTACTACTCACTCTCTACTACTCTCTACTACTGCTCTCTACTACTCACTCTACTACTTACTCTCTACTACTCTCTACTACTCACTCTCTACTACTCACTCTCTACTACTCACTACTACTCACTCTACTATTCACTCTAATACTCTCTACTACTCACTCTCTGCTACTCTCTCTACTGCTCTCTACTACTCTCTACTACTCACTCTCTACTCTCTATTACTCACTCTCTACTATCTACCTCTCTACCTCTCTCTACTTCTCTCTCTACTAGTCTCTACCTCTCTTCCGCTACCTCTCTACCTCTACCTCTCTACCTCTACACCTCTACCTCTCTACCTCTCTCTACACTCACACATATACACATATACACATATATGCATATATATGCATATGCATTTATATATATGTATGTGTATGTATATATATAAAAAAAAAGATTTTTTTTTTAAACAGCTACTTTTTTTAAAAACTGTCATTCTTTTTCCCCATGGTTCGCTCCCCGGTACGCTCCCCAGTGCACGTACCGGGCGCTTCCCCTGCGAAAATCAAAACATTTTTTTTTTTTACCCTGCGGGGCCCTTTTATGGCCCCCACATCAAACCTAGGGGGTCAAGGGGGGGTCTACTCTGCCCAATTATGGTCAATTCCCCCTTTGTTTTAGCCACCTCTTGTGTCTCGATCCTACCGAGACACAAGATGGCGGCCGCTCCGGACTGTTTGGAATGTTTACAGACACGCGGGAGCCAATCAGCTTTCCGCACGCAGGTCGCGTAGCGTGCCCGGTACGCGCCCCGGTGCGCGTACCGGGGCGCTGCTATAGATATATATTTATTTTTTAACCTAAATTACTCAAAAACCACTGGAGCACATATCTTGAGACATAGCAAAGGCACATCGGGCTACCAGTCCCTACAATTTTGCTGAGTTTGGTGGAAATCCATTCAGCCGTTCGGGCTAAAAGTGAGTTCGACCGCCCCATGGAAATTAACATGGGAAAACACGTTTTGGGACCCCCCATTTATCTCGGCCCCCGCTTCACGAATCCCCCCCAAACTTTCAAGGAAGGACCGGAGCTCCGCAAGGCCAATTTGAGGAAATTTTCAGGCGGATTCGTCAACCGGCGCCAAAGTTATTCCAAATAGAATTTTGAGATTTTGCATTCAAAAAAATCCTAACTATAACTACCTACTGGCGAACGCCAGTAGATAATATATATATATATAGATATATATATATTACCTACTGGCGGTCGCCAGTAGGTAGTTATAGTTAGGATTTTTTTCAATGTTAAATCTCAAAATTCTATTTGGAATAACTTTGGCACCGGTTGACGAATCTGCCTGAAAATTTCCTGAAAATTGCCTCGTCGAGCTCCGGTCCTTCCTTGAAAGTTTGGGGGGGATACGTCCAGCGGGGGCCGAGATAAAAGGGGGGTCCCAAAACGCGTTTTCCCCATGTTAATTTCCATAGGGCGGTCGATTTCACTTTTAGCCCGAACGGCTGAATGGATTTCCAGCAAACTTGGCAAAATTGAAGGGACTGGTAGCCCGATGTGCCTTTGCTATGTCTCAAGATATGTGCTGCAGTGGATTTTGAGTAATTTAGGTTCAAAAAAATATATATATCTATAGGCGCTCTCCGGTGCGCGCACCGGGGTGCGCTCCAGGCGCGACACGCGACTTGCGCGCAGGAAGCTGATTGGCTCTTGGGTGTCTGTAAACATTCTAAACAGTCTGGAGCGGCCGCCATCTTGTGTCTTGGTAAAATCGAGACACAAGGGGTTTGAAAAAAAAAGGGGCAAATGACCATAAGGGGGAAGAGTAGACCCCCTCTGACCCCCTAGGTTTGATGTGGGGGCTATATTAGGGTCCTGCGGGGCATTACATTTATTTTATTTTTTTCGTTTTGCGTGGGGGAAGCGCATGGTACGCGCACCGGCGAAGCACGGGGAAAATCCAGGACCATATTTATGAAGGCCTTGCGCTGCCAGTTTTGCGCCGCCTGTGCGTCAATTTTTGTGACGCACCAGCGGTGTAAAAAAATGCGCATTGTTACGCAATATTTAAAAAGTGACGCATCTATCTAGATGCGTCACTTTTTAAATATAGTGCAACGAGGCACATTTTTTTACACTGCTGGTGCGATGCGTCACTTTTCTGTGCGCACTCCTTATGACATTCCAGATGTGTCATATTTAATGTATGACGAATCATGTTGCAAGGAGTTACAGATACATCAGTATTTCTGACATATCTGTAAACATAAAAGTGACGCGAGGCAGGCGCAAGATTTTGGCGCAACAGCATCCTAAAAGTGACGCAGAGAAATCTCATAGATTTCAGTACGTCGTTATTACCAAGCTTTTTGCGGGGGAATGCCCCCTCTGCATACATTATACCTGACGCAGATATAATGTGGCGCAGAGTTTTAAAAAGTGACCCATGTACCTAGATGCGTCACTTTTTAAAAATAGCGTCAGGTATAATGCATGCAGAGGGGGTGTTCTCCCGCAAAAAGCTTTGTAATAGCGACGCAGTGAAATCTTTGAGATTTCACTGCGTCACTTTTAGGATGCTGTTGCGTCAAAATCTTGCGCCTGCTTTACAGCAGGTGTTAGACTGACGCAAGAGCTTTCACATGGTGCTTTTTCCATGTGAAAGGACACATTACTGGAGTTGCGTCACTTTTGTGACGCACTCCAGCAATGCGTTACTTGGAATGTCATAAGGAGTGCGCACAGAAAAGTGACGCATCGCACCAGTGGTGTAAAAAAATGCGCCTTGTTGCGTTATATTTAAAAAGTAACGTATCTAGGTAGATGGGTCACTTTTTAAAATCAAGCGCCACATTATATATGCGTGAGGTATAATGCATGCAGAGGGGGTGTTCCCCCGCAAAAAGCTTTGTAATAGCGACGCAGTGAAATCTTTGAGATTTCACTGCGTCACTTTTAGGATGCTGTTGCGTCCTTTAAATATAGTGCAACGAGGCACATTTTTTTACACTGCTGGTGCGATGCGTCACTTTTCTGTGCGCACTCCTTATGACATTCCAGATGTGTCATATTTAATGTATGACGAATCATGTTGCAAGGAGTTACAGATACGTCAGTATTTCTGACATATCTGTAAACATGAAAGTGACGCGAGGCAGGCGCAAGATTTTGACGCAACAGCAATCTAAAAGTGACGCAGAGAAATCTCATAGATTTCAGTACGTCGGTATTACCAAGCTTTTTGCGAGGGATTGCCCCCTCTGCATACATTATACCTGATGCAGATATAATGTAGCTCAGAGTTTTAAAAAGTGACCCATGTACCTAGATGCGTCACTTTTTAAAAATAGCGTCAGGTATAATGCATGCAGAGGGGGTGTTCCCCCGCAAAAAGCTTGGTAATAATGACGCAGTGCGTCACTTTTAGGATGCTGTTGCATCAAAATCTTGCGCCTGCTTCACAGCAAACCTTTCACATGGTGCTTTTTCCATGTGAAAGGACACATTACTGGAGTTGCGTCACTTTTGTGACGCACTCCAGCAATGCGTTACTTTTGTGTTTACAGATACGTCAGAAATACTGACATATCTGTAACTCCTTGCGAATTGATTAGTCATATATTAAATATGACATATCTGGAATGTCATAAGGAGTGCGTCCAGAAAAGTGACGCATCGCTGTTTTCACGTAGCGATGCGTCACTTTTCAGAAATGAGGCCTCCAGTTTATTCACTGTGTCATAACTTTCTTTTCTAACACTCACCTTCTTTCATTCCTCCTACTTCACTTCCTTTCACCTCTCATACCTTTCTGTTCTTTCTTACTCATTCTCCTTTCAATTATCAATGCACTATATTTCACTTACTCTTCATTTTTTTAAGAATATAGCTCTTTGATGAGAATTGGAGGTAGTTCTGAAAAGAACTTTTGGTTTTCTTCTTTTAACTGAACAGGAACAAAAACAGGGAATGGAAACTGCTCAACAGGAGCAAAAAGAAAACAAAAAAATTAGGGGTGGGAAGGGCAGCGATGGTTCTCCAATGCTCGAACCATGAGCAGGACACTTTGCTCCCCATAGGTGAGGAGTTGATTGCAGTATCTGCATCTGACGACCCCATGGTTAAATGCAGGTTGTATGTTTGGCACCTGCTCCTGCGATTGCTCTCTCCCAGAAGAAGTTGCTCCTCCGGTTGATGTAGAGGCCCCATCTCTGGGAACCTCTTGTGCCAGAGCCCTGACACTTTCCCGGGCAAAATTCTGGGGGTGCCTCCTCTCCACATGTCGGATCATGGTAAAGTTCCCAAAAGAGTACTTTTTTGGGGGGTTACCCCGTGACAGGACCTGTTTGCAGATCCTGCACTCCACTTTTGGTGCATTCACCTTTTTCTGGTCTGCTGGAAACTTAAAAAATTTCCAAATGAAATGCTCTTTCACCTTTGGTTGAGGAGGCTCTTCATCGATGAATTCAGGCTCATCTTCACTGCTGGATGGTCTGGCAGCCATGATTAACCAAGAAATATGCAAGAGCAAAAAGGCAGGTCTTTCAGTCACAAAAGTGAAAGAAGAAGTGAAGGAAATGGGTGGGGATTTCATTCATTGTAAAAAAAACTGTTAGCAACCAATGAAAAGTGTTATTTTAGGGTCACATGACCCGACGCGTTTACGCTGCGCGCTCCGGAGCACTTCCGGTGCGTTTACGCAGCGCGATCGTAGGCACTTCCGGGGCACAAACGTGGCGCGATCGTAGGCGCTTTTGCGTGCGTTTACGGGCCGCGAACGTAGGCGCTTCCGAGGGCACTTACGTTGCGCGCCGAAGTGACGTCATCAAACTTTTACAGAAATGCATAATCATTTTCCTTATTAAAAAAAAACTAATTTTATTTGTATGGTACGAAATGTTTTGCATTATTATTAACTTTTCATTCATATTTTTTTTCACGAACGACAGTAGCGCTCTGGGTGCGCTTTCAGATGAGCTCACGGAAAAGCTTACCGGAGAGCTTAGCTGAAAGCTTCCCGGAGCGCGCACCCAGAGCGCAAAAGAAAAAAATTATATAAAAAAAATGAATACTTAAAAAATAACAGCAAATTGTAAAAAAAAAAAAAAGGTTAGAAACTCGATATACAAAGGAATTAGCATTTTAAAAACCTATGAAATTCAATGAAAAAACCATAGGTTTCACACCAGTTATAGTTAGGAATTAGCATTTAAAAAACCTATCAAATTCACTGAAAAAACCATAGGTTTAACACCAGTTATAGTTAGCTGGAAATTTTACTGATATAAAACCATTGAAATTCCCACGTTATAGTTAGATGGACTCACTATAACTTGCGCGTGCAATGCACTGCTGATGACGTCACATATTACATCACTCATGACATGGTCAGTGACATCACTCATGACATCACTGATGACATCATCCTTGAGACAGAGTGACAGACCTCCTTTCAGTGTAATGTAACCCATGAAACACATATTCAAAAATAGAAATTAACATTTTCAAAAAAATGGAAATACACATAAAAGTTACAACAACCAATTCAATAATTCCGCCATCTATATACACATCCACTCATTCACCAACAGTTCTATATAGTCACTCATACATATACTCACTCATCATATGTAGTGATACACCTATACATCCTGTTACACACCAACAGTCATCCAAAAGTTACTCTCACACATACTCACACATGCAAGTAAACTATTGAACATCCATTTATTTGCATATACATCTAAACACACACTACCACCTTACTTCTAAGGAAACTTACACATACTTACTCTCTTAAACAATCACTTATAGAAACACATACTTATTTAAACAGGAACTCTTACAATCTCTTACTCTCACATATACTCACTTATATACATCAATATTCACATATACTAGATTAAAACATATGTAGTTACTGATAAAGACACTAGTGAGACAGTCATTCACGCAGTAACACACACATATACACACTCATCCACCCATACAGTCCTGCACATATGCTGTCTTCAAAACACATACAAAGATAGAGTCAGTCATTCATGCATCTATGTGATAAGTAATACCCCCACCAAACCATACAAACACTCATACTGATACTAAAAAAACATCTAATAACCCATATACCTACACATGTAGCTACTCACCAACCCATGCAGCCACTTATAAACAAAGTGAAACACTAATACATATATTTAAATATTTAAACATTACTCACTAATATATGTATTCACTAACATACACTTAATAAGCCAGTTAACCAATCAATTTTTTTTTAAAAACCATCCATTTAGACACTTATTTAAACATTTATTCTTCCATCAACTTTTACATATACATATATAAAATATATTTATTTTTCAGAAAGACACACATTCACTGGATGGTGTCATCAGTGATGTCATGAGTGATGTCACTGACCATGTCATGAGTGATGTAATATGTGACGTCATCAGCAGTGCATTGCACGCGCAAGTTATAGTGAGTCCATCTAACTATAACGTGGGAATTTCAATGGTTTTATATCAGTAAAATTTCCAGCTAACTATAATTGGTGTTAAACCTATGGTTTTTTCAGTGAATATATATATATATATATATATATATATATATATATATATATATATATATATATATATATATATATATATATATATATATATATATATATATTCAAGATGAGATTCCAGTCTCATTCGTCTTTCCGCTGAAAACATCCAGGCACTCACGAGCAGAGTTTCATAAGCTTGTTTATTTAAATAATACCATCAACGCGTTTCGGGAGTCAAGCTCCCTTAATCACGATGTTTTTGCGTTTGTCAGAGCTCTCCCTTTCAAACATGTACAAGGTGGTAAAAACAGTAAGAGGACTCAAAATGAGACACACTATTGGTGTAAATACAGCGGCCATTTTAACACATTTCCAATGTCTTAAACACAGATGTAAAGATGAATGCACCATTTCAAATCCCCGCCTTTCAAAACACTTATAAAAGAATGATTACAACTGTTCTATATAAAAGAGACAAATTCAACATTATCTCTTAAAAGAACAATTTTCAATTTTTAAAGTCCAAGTGCATTTTCTTTTCGAAAAACATTAACCCAATAATACAAAAGTACAAAATTGAGCAGAGGCAAGTGCCTATTTTAAAAGAATCGAACCCTATCTGTAAGGCGGGAATAATTCATTCTAAACATCTCATGTTGTTAAAACATCACAGTGTATTTAACTTAGAACAGTAGAGTTTCATTTGAATTTGTCCTGGCTCTAACGATCAAGTTATGCCTCTCAAACTTATGGGACTATTGCTAATGAAAATGCTGCCAATCAATCTAACCTTATTATAAAATCATAAAGTGCAAGTGCTTTAGTCAACAAGTAATTTTATACTGTAAACAATTTGACTGGATATTGCACCAAGGAGATAGAAAGTGCTAGTGCTTGAACAGTGCTATTATTACGAATAAAGTGCAAATATTTCTATGTATTTCACAGTACTTAGTAGCTGTAAACATTCCCTATATATTATATTTCTATAAATCAATCAGGGAATGTCTTAGTCTCTGTAAAAAGTG